>NC_083618.1:11897587-12197587 GCF_963584025.1 Labrus mixtus | reverse complement strand
TGTTATTCATCATCAATCTTTATTTTTGTATAGCACCATTTCAAATATTATCTCAAGACACTTTGCAAAGGATCAGGTAAAAAAACCGCCCATATCAATTACTCCAAAACCTACTGGACTCATCCATTTAAATTTTTTGAAAGTACTTTTTCATTTTTTAAAACAAAGCAGATGATAAATAACAACATTTCTCTCACAGATGCATCCTTGTACTTGAGAAGTGGTTCAAAAGGTCTCTCTTGGTGAGCATTGTTTGCTGGTGGGAGGAAATAATAGAAGTAGTTTAATGTGAAGAATTGTTTTCTACTGCAATAGCACATGCAAGCAGACCAACAAACATTTCTTTCTGCAGCTTACAAGAGCTAATATTAAGTCCCAGCTCTGACCAAGAATACATGGAGTATGGCCTTATGTTTTGAAACAACCTGTAAACATGTACATTGGCTGGTCTGTATCTGACATTAGCTCAGGCCTTTAATGTATGTGTCCGCCTGTGTGTTAATGTGTTAAGGTTAATTTCCTGTATAGAATGTGTTATATTAATACCTAGCCCTTCTTAACCTTCCCTTAACAGAACATCAAATGAGATTTTTTTGTATTCTTGTCCATATCTTCAAATCATAATTTGATCACAATCCCACATTTTGTCAGCAATGTGTCCTGAAAATGACAATTACATTTCACTCAATTGATTTTGTCATCTCTGCCTACATTTTGTTCAGAGGCGCTTTTATTAGATTGACTGTAGTCAGACGTTTATGTGCCACCGATGAACAGTTTGGTCTTAACAATATGAACACTTTGGTCAAGGCTTGGAAAAGATTGTGGTCTTGATTTAAGCTCCTGTGATGAGTTTTAAGCTGTTTATGGAACTGACTGATTTCCTAGTGATTTCAGTACGATTGCTGCGACCCTCCTCCGCCCCAGTTACCTCCATTCCAGCTCAGCAGAGTTCAGATCCACCACATCCTGCATTCTTCTATCACCACCACCAGTGTCTAGACTCCACAAGAGCGTATCCTATCCTGCTGTCAGCCTCATTACCTCTACGAGAACATGAAGTTAGCATGATGGAGTCTAATCGCCAAAGACTTTGCAAATTTATTTCCTAAATTGTTAAAGAAATAATTCTTAATTCTTAATTAAGCCTCTCCTGTTTGAAATGCTTGTGACCACTGCCACTGGGTAGGTGTCAGACGAGGCGAACGGCATGCTGAAGAAACAGCTTTATTAACATTTACAACTGCAAAGATTCACTGTAAGTGATAAGACAGGATAAGCAAAGAGATAATACTTCACTGTCCACAAGGGGTGCCAAAACAATACACTGATGATAAATGATGATTTATGATGGGTTTTTTTCTTACTTTTTTTTTCTTCAGTTTTCAATACTTGAAGAACACCTTGAGGGACTGGGTCTACTTGGACTTAAGAGTCCTAGATTTTGGTTGTTAGAAGCAGGGGCGTGTCGAAACTTTTTGGACTGGGGTGGCCCAACTGGGGCTCTGTGCTTTAATTTTGCAAACTGCAAACAAACATCTGAGCACTGAAAACTACGAGCTCTCTGTTGCAACAAAGCCTGAGTAGTGCATTTCAACAAAACACTTCTGGCAAGGCACATAGCCAATCATAGTTAAGGATTTTGCTTTGGCACCTGGGGAGGCCAATAAGATTCCAAGGGAGGCCAAAGCCATCTTTTTGGCTTTCTAGACACACCCCTGGTCAGAGGGGCTTACACCCTTCTTTTCTTATTCATTTGTTGTCTCATATGGAGATAATTTCTAGAATCCTAATGCAAAACCAGAAATTAAAGTGAAAACAATACTTTCACTATTAATACCTCATTAATAACATTGTTGCGAAAATGACGCTAGATAGTTTAACATATGGCTACCACTATGACTAGAACAAGTTCTTTTTTTTTTTTTTACCAGATAACTTTTCAAATTATAATAAGACATTTCAATGCTAAAATTTCAATATTCATTTTATTAGTTGAGTTATGTATTTAAGACTTGACTTCTTGGATGAATGATGTCACTGTCGGGTTGCCAGGCAACCAAAATGATGCACGATTTGTATGGAGCAGATTAATAAACTGTAGTTATACAATAAACACATGTAGCAAGAAACCACTTCTGAAAGCACAAATCACTAAATAAAACTTGTAAAATGTTGTCTTCCCGTGTTCCCCTATTCCCTGTCTAAGACTTGGTGGTGCCAGACTGAGTTGGGGTGTTCCGGGATCCAACAAAGCTTCTTCAAATCTAAAGTAATCCTCATCAGCTGATGAACAGATGGGTGGCTGAGCCAACAGATACATGATAAAGCAGCATAGCAATTAAACAGACTATGCATTTTTTAATGCATATTTTCCTTATCTTGAAGTTTCTATTTGAAAGAATCGGCCCTGGATGGAATCACAATCCAGAAAAACTTTGTATTCATATTTGGTTTGCCTGAAATAAGCTCAAGCTGTTTTCACATATGCACTCCTGGTCATCTCTTGTGAGTTTCAGGAGGACTGCCCCTGAAATCCTCCTGTGTAACTAAAGCATTTGTTTTTTGCTTCAATTCTCATATTAATGTACACATTATGTATTGTTGTTGTGGCAGTGTTAGAGGAAACAACTTTCATAACATTGTAGCCATTTCAATATGTAGGTATATCAGTTCTCTGAAGGAAACAGACTCAACAGTTGATATGAGTCATGTCGTCAACAACATACCATGCTTATCTGTCTGTTCAGTCCTGAGGTGGTGATGATTTATATTCAAGCTTTGTCTGTTGATTCGGTATTGATCCTCCTTGGTCTGCCAAGCTAACATGATCTGCACCAGGGTCTCCGGAGTTTGCAGCACCGGGCTCTCTGACAACTAGTGTGGTAGGTTGTTGTTTAGCTCGGTGCTTCATGAGATCAAAATGACTATTCATGGTGGTGGTTAAAGTTTTCCTTCCTGCACCACTATATTCTTGTCATTTAACTGGAGCCTGTCATCAGCCTGTGTGTGTTTACTGCACTTGACATTTTTTCTCATAGGACACTATTGTGCTGATGTTAGCGTAACCTGGCCCACTGGATGAGTGTCAATAAACCTTAAATTTTTGTTGTTGTCTGCTAGCCTAAAGTAAAGAGTAACGAGTGCTTTAAATGGTTCTGTAATTCTAACAGTGTTTGAATTTGAAAAGTATCTAGAAAGACCACTTGTTACTGAAAATTGTAACGTACAGTAACGCATTATTACCTGCACTGGCCACATCAGATACATGGTAACCATTGATGGATACCTGATATCTTACTTTGGGCTGTATCAGTGGAATAATGGTAATGGTATTGAAACAGCTCTCCTGAGAAACACCTTGAAACACCATGATTCACCTCTTACATTTTATTTTTTGCATTTCAGGTTTTGATATTAATAGCAAATGTCACATTCAGCACAACTCAAACACTTATCTGCAATGTGCATTTTGTCCATTATGCATCACATGTATTTCTGGACCTTTAGCACGAGTAAGTGCTGGTGAACTGCACGTCCTTAAGTTTCCCTCTGCATGCCATCTACTGTATCTACTGTAGGGCGCAGCTTGACAGGGACCTCGGGGACACACAGATGGACTTTCCATGTTGAAAAAAAAAACCCATGACAGACACATGAGTAAGAGGCTGCCTGCGTTCCAGCTGTCTCATATATTTCCTCAATGCTCTTTCGCAGGAACACTGGCATGGAATCCCACAATACTGCTCCACATAGTGCATCTTATACACAACATACCAAGCATTCAATTTAATATTTATGAGAGTGAATGGACATATATTCTCAGCGCTCACTTCATTCAATCTACCTTGAGATATTTTACTTCTTTCATACCTGTCATATTACTCACTACTGCAGTCGAGGTTCACAGGAGAGTACTACACCAAAGTCATAGGTGACCAAACCTTCTTTTAAGATATTTTTTAATACTATGCCCAGAATAAGAGCATCTATATGAGCAGATAGAAACCTTTTCTCAGCAGATGAATACGGAGATTTCTAATTTCCAACTCTGCACATAATGCATACATAATACTCTATTTTTGTATCAAGGGTTTTAATATCCGAGGGAAGAAACAATACGAGAAAACACATTTTTGAGTAAAAGTTGTCCAGTTTCTTGAGATTTTTTCTTGAAATGGCCCTATTAAAAATGAAGACTGATAGTCTTCCTCTTTAGGTGATAAGCAAGGCTGAGAATTAAAAAAAACATTTCAATAACAAGGCAACTCAAGTGATTTGCATAGCCATCAAAGCTTTTAGATAGGATAAAATAAATGAGTTACAAAAATTGAAGATGAAAATTATATAAACTAAAATAATATGGAAGAGCCTGGAATTTACAGAGCATTTACATTTGGAGACCATTTTTGGATTTTAAACCAGTGGACCATGAAATGGTCCTAATTGGTGCCTCAAATTACTGCAGTCAAATCCAAACAAGCTAAATGTTTTTGCTTCTTTACTGTAAGGGCTTGGTGAAAGTCCACAGTTCAAGGTACGTATGTGTTTTTGTGGTAAAGGTTAGTTCTTCGACAGTGGGGGGATTTAATGAAGAAACAAAATGCACAGTTGGAAGTTTTTGGAAACTTGTGCAATTTAAAATGTATTTACGCCAGAGGCACTGCTGTTGTTGTGTTCTTATCTGACTGGTCGATGGAGAGAGTGAAGGGAAACCCGCATGAGGACAAACAGACGGTTACTGTCACACACTCCAGTGCCGTCCTGAAAGGTGCGCTGTCAGGCTTCTCCTAGAATCTATTGATGAAGGCCAACTGCCTGTCTGAAAACCCTGCATGAGGAAACCACCTTATTACCATGCAAGTGTGACTGACTGCCTGTGTGGCAGCTCATATGTTAGCCTGCTGCATACAAAATACTGTATATACCAGGGAATATGGATGAATCAATACACTGAAGGATCTACTCAAGCTCTCCTATAGGTTCATAACAAAAATCCGGTCTCTCAGTGGGTTAATATAATGAGACCTCTGACCTATATCCTACAGTAGAGAGGACTGCTGTCTGAAGTGCACTTGTCTGAATACATCATATTTACTCCATTCATCCCCTCAAGATCTTAGAGTACGCCTGCTTGAGTTAATCTTTGGGGTTGTTTCACTAGAGGAGGTTAAATTCACAGTTGATCGTAGATCAGGGTTAATGTCCCCAATTTCTGTGGCAAAACTGAATATGTTTGCATTGCAATTGCATGGGCAAGTTGTCTCCTCAGTTTGTCTCAGTCCAATAAGTTACAAAAAATGATTGAAATACAAATATCACGTCATGTGGACGTAATATAAAGGAAAGAAATCCTTCTCAAACTCTGTCTTTCTGTATGCTTTGTAGAAAAGCCCCTTAGTATCAAATGGCTATTTGATGGTAAGAGTCAAACATATTTGAAACACCTTTTGTCAAGAGTAAAAAACAAACAAAGTAAAAAAAAAACATGTTGTTGCTTTCAGGGACACCCTGAAAACAACTGATGTGCTGCTCCAAGTGAGTTAGGGACTCTCATAACTGAGCTCAACTATCACCTCTATCAGGTGGTCAATTCATTTCTGTTAAAAGATACTGACCTGATCGAAACATTAATGGAAGGTCAAGGGACCACCACTAAGGAGCTGTGAAGCTATAATTCCAATGTTATGAGATTTGATCTGATAAGTCAATAACTTAAACTCGACCAAAGTGATGGATCAAGCGGACATACTGGCATTGTCACCCTTGAGCCATGCCACTGGCCTGACTAAAAATAGATTCTTGAGTAACATGTTCATGGCATACAGCACATGCAGAAACTGTGGCCGTTTTGCAATTACAGTATTCACCTGAGATAAATAATGTAGCAGAAAGGAGCAATAGCTCTGTGGATTGTAATGAGAGTGCTGAAACAGAGAATCATTGTTTTAATAGGAGTAAGTGTGAGTAAGGAAGGTTCCAATTATAACCATAGGCGTGCTATTGTTTGGAAAGCCTGCGGGCATACAATGATGCCAGAGGGAGGAGGTTGGCCAGTCATATTAAAGCTCATGGGAATTCACTAATCACCACTGTGTCTCACGAGGAATCCTGTAAAATGACAAAGTTTCGCCAGCTCGCTGTCATACTTATCTTTGTAATGCTGTGTGGGAAAATAATTGCTGTGGTTTTATGACTCTGACACAAACATTTTAGCAGGTTTGTGTCCAGCATGGGTGCCTCACTGAGTTTTCAGTCAAACGATATCATCCATGTTGGACACAGCACTGCAAACTATCATCTCCACAAGGTAATCAGTGTGTTTGTCTTGGTTAGCTGGGCATCATGATGACTGGCACAAGGGATTCTGAATGACTTGGCAGCATGGCTTTAACTTTCCTTTAGATAAAACAGCAAAACACAATAATAAAACTCTCTGTATCTCTGTTGCTGGTGTTATCTGGCACTGAGAAAGCATTTGTGACAAAATCTGGTGTGTATCCCAACGTTTGAAATTGAGGAACATTAGATATTTGCTGCTGTCAATGCCAGCCTGTATACTCCACAGTGCTGAAACGGCAGCTCTACACTCTAAAGCCTATTTTTGATAAAGATCTACAAAATACCTCTTACGATGTAATTTAGTGTTTACAGTGTGTTCACAATGAGCAACGGAAACATATTCGAAATAAGTTTTAATCCACAACCAAAATTTGACCCCTACATTTTGTAACCTTTCCTGATATTGAGTTTAAGTTGTGGTTACACCTGAGTATTTGTTACACGATTTATGTGAATTAAATCATCTCAGGTTTCCATCATTTGGCATTGCATAGCTATTAGAACAAATAGGTGCATCTCAGCCAAATGTCTGATAACTATGATAGTGATAGCAAAGCCTTTTGTAACACTCCATTTATTGACCAACTGAAATATTTCAGACAGCAGGATTTCTTCTTCCTCCTTTATTCTGTCAAAGACAACTCAAACATACTGTTTAGAGCTGCACTACGCTGATCCTCACATGCACCAATTTGATGGGAGGGAAGTTGTCAACCACACTTTAAACTAGGTTTTCAAATATATAGATATTTTTTCACTCAGATCTCTGTATGCTAAATAAATCATTAAAATTAAAATTTTCAAAATGTTCTTTATCCCCACAGGCTTTAATGGCTTCACATATAGATAATATGAATATATATAAACTAAGAAGTATGAATCTTAAAAGTTGGGGGATTTGAAATTCATAACATGGTTTTTTAATGACATAATCTTTGGAACAGTTACAGTGGCTATTTTAACGATGACAATGTTGAAACACTGACAATTGCAACGGTTTAACTCTACCCCAATATTATTTAAATACAATCATGGACAAAATCTCAATAATTTGACAACTCCTCAGGCAATTATCACCAAATTTAACATTTAATCTGTACTAATACAGTATTTCAGCTTAATGGTTTGTTTTTCTGGCCTGTTATGGAATCTGTTTTGGACTACTGGCACACCCTGCTTAAGGTTTAATTATTTTTCTTATGAGAGTGTGGGGACCTAGGCAGTGGAAAAGGAGAGGGATTTGGTTGCCCAAAAAACAACACAAAAAGAATGCTGATGTTCTCCATGTCTCCTAGATGTAAGGAGTGCCACGTGCCGGCAAGTTTTCGACATTATCTTAATGTATCATGTATATTATAATATATCAGCTGGGCTAAATAAAAACCCTCCTCGTTAAATATTTTTCTTTATGTTTTTCCAGGTGGCCAATCTCCTGCGATTATTCCAGATCCCTCAGATAAGCTATGCTTCAACCAGTTCAAAGCTCAGCGATAAGACCCGCTATGACTACTTTGCCCGCACTGTTCCTCCGGACTTCTACCAGGCCAAGGCCATAGCTGAGATCCTACGCTTCTTCAACTGGACCTACGTGTCAACAGTAGCGTCAGAGGGTGACTATGGTGAGACTGGAATCGATGCCTTCCAGCAGGAAGCCCGCACTCGCCAAATCTGCATCGCCACTTCAGCTAAAGTGAGCCGCTCCATGAACCGCCAGAGCTATGACAACGTGATCCGTTCTCTGCAGCAGAAGTCCAACGCAAAGGTGGTGATCCTGTTCACCCGCAGCGAAGACGCCCGTGAGCTGCTGGTTGCTGCCACTCGTATGAATGTCAGCTTCACCTGGGTAGCCAGTGATGGATGGGGAGCACAGGAGAGTGTGGTGAGAGGGAGTGAGGCTGCGGCAGACCGGGCTTTTACCATTGAATTAGCTTCCTACCCGATACGAGAATTTGAAGACTACTTCACCAAGCTGAACCCCTACACCAACATGAGGAACCCCTGGTTTAAAGAGTTCTGGGAACACCGGTTTGGTTGCAGCCTGCAGGAACCTGGCTGCAGTGAACACAGCCTACGAGATGGAACTTTTGAGCAGGAGTCTAAGATCATGTTTGTGGTTAATGCCGTCTATGCCATGGCCTATGCTCTGCACAACATGAGGCAAGCTGTGTGCTCAAACACATCCAAGGTCTGTGATGCAATGAAACCAGGCAACGGAAAAAGATTCTACAAAGAGTTCATCTTGAAGACCAAGTTTGAAGGTCAGTTCAGCAATGAATAATCTTTAATATTCACTTTTATATGGCAATCTCATAACCTTAAGTAAACATTCCTGATTTTTTATTCTTCCTACCAGCTCCCTTCAGACCAGCAGACACAGAAAACATGGTGCGCTTCGACTCTTTCGGCGACAGCATCAGTCGCTACAACATCTTTCATTACCACCAAGAAGACGGGAAGTTCATCTACAAGAAAGTCGGCTACTGGGACCAGAACTTAACTCTGAATACCTCCCTGGTACCTTGGCGAGGGGAAGTACCACCCACCTCCCAGTGCAGCGACCCCTGCAGGAAGAATGAGGTCAAGAGTATGCAGCCTGGGGATGTTTGCTGCTGGATCTGTATCCCTTGTCAGCCCTACCAATACCTGCACGATGAGTTTACCTGCGCCGATTGCAGCTTTGGTCAGTGGCCCCTGGCGAACTTGACTGGATGCTACGATCTGCCTGAAGAATATATCCGATGGGAGGATGCCTGGGCAATTGGACCCGTTACCATCTCCTGCCTTGGTATTATCTGCACTCTGTCAGTCATTGGCCTGTTCTTCAAGCACAATGAGACACCTGTTGTAAAAGCTAGCGGACGTGAACTCTCCTACATCCTCTTGTTGGGAGTGCTGATGTGCTACCTCATGACCTTTATTTACATCACCAAACCTTCCACCGTTGTTTGCACCCTACGACGCCTAGGACTGGGCACCTCATTTGCAGTGTGCTACTCAGCTCTTCTAACCAAGACCAACCGAATCGCTCGAATCTTCAGCGGGGTGAAGGATGGAGCCCAACGGCCGCGCTTCATCAGCCCTGCCTCACAGGTAGCAATCTGCGGTGCTCTCATCTCGTGCCAGCTGCTCGTGGCTGTTATCTGGCTGCTGGTGGAAGTGCCAGGGGTGAGGAAAGAGTTGAGCCCGGAGAGGAGAGATGTAGTCACCCTGAAGTGCAACAGCAAGGACTCCAGTATGCTCATGTCCCTCACCTACAACTGCATCCTCATCATCCTCTGCACTGTCTACGCCTTCAAGACACGAAAGTGCCCTGAAAACTTCAACGAGGCGAAGTTCATTGGGTTCACCATGTACACCACCTGCATCATCTGGCTCGCTTTCCAGCCCATCTTCTATGTCACTGCAAGCGACTATAGGGTAACTACCAAGAAAATGCTATTTATAAAGTCATTAAATTGCATAATGATAACAGATTTTTTCGAGGAATTGTTCAAGCCCCCTGTTGAAGAATAACATAAACAAAGTCTATAAATGACTATCCCTAGTGTGTTCAGCATTCCTGAAGAAGAAGGTGTCACTTTAAGATTCTATTTGATCACTGTTACCCAAACCCATGAAAGAGCGAGCTTTCCTTTTATGTTGGTTGAAGGATCTTTCAAGGCGAGAACAAAGACGCCAGAGATGGATCAAGTTGGAATATACAGATGCAAATAATTAATAACAGTCAAACTGATTCATTTAATCATAGTTTTATTAAATGATTAATGACACATTGAGAGGGAAACATACATTCTTGAGATAAATTAGAGGTTTTGTTATACAATTCAAAAGCTAAATCACCCATAGAAGTCCTAGAAATACACAAACTGGTATGCTGCTGCAGAGTTGTCTCATGGGGGTTACGTTTTGCAGCCTTTAGCCTTTACAGAAATTTTGCATTTACCCTGCATTACTCAAAAGATGTTGTAGAAATGCTTTGGATCTGCATAGATTACCAAATAGGGCAGACATTTGAATACATAACTTTCTTTTTTCAATGTCAAATTATATAGCTGCAAGTATAAATGCATTTGCTTCTCTATGTAGTTTACAATAAGACAGATAATTCAAAAAAGGAGCATAAAGCTGACAGACCATGTAAATTATGAGTGCTGTTCCCTTAGGCACACTCAAGGGTACTGCCAAAGTGTTTGGTTTGGGGTATTCAACAAGGCCTTTGTTGTGCAAACAGATGGGGGGAGGTCCAGGATCACACAAGCTTTGTATCATCATGAGGTACCTGAGGCTTTTCATGTCTGTAGTGATCACTATTTCTTGCATCCCAATGATGAAACCAAAAAACCTTCACCTTTCCTTATCCTCAGTGGGATGTATGAAATCGGCTGAACATTGTGAGGCTTCATACTGGAGAGGACGCACTCGCGCTAATTGAATGAATAAGAGGTCTGGCACTGCAACAGAGACCTTGATGCTTTGGTTCCGTGTGACACCAATAATAATGTCTGTGGGTTCTATCGCCACATTTCAAATTAGGGTTGGACAGCACAGAAATATTCTAATAAGAGGCTGGCCTTGTTGCCCAGTGAATAATGAAGAACTCAGGATTGCACAGATGGAGCCAGCAAGTCTAAGGTGTCATTTATTTTAGAAGTCGTTTTACATAATGCATTTAATTTTTTTGATGAAAAGTAACACATTTATATTTACACAGATCAATAAAATCAATTACAATAAAAAATGTGAAATAAACATAAAGAGAGTTACACAGCACTAACTGTGGACAAAGCGGGATGATTACCTCTACTGATCATGTCTTTGTCGTACAAACAGTATGTAAGTAGTGTTTACTGATGAAAAACTCATCCTTCTTTAATTGGTCTGTCTCTGCAGCATACTGGTCATCCCCTCATCCGACACTGACCCCGTCACAGCAGTTACAGAAATTAGAATTAATTCAATATAGTATAATAAATAATCTCTGTGATGGTCTGGTTTGCTTTTGTATGTCATGTAGATGCCTCAATATTGATTTCAGTCTGTTTCATTACAGATTTAAACTCTTAACAGGAGATTTAAATTAAGTAAATAACCTGGTTTTCTTTGCTGCCCATTTTTAGTGCGCTATCACTCACAAAGTAAGCCCTTTTATTTCTGTTGTTGTTTGTATAAAGAATGGTTTAAACAGCTGCCAGAAAGACATCTTCATGCCTGAGATAGATGAGTACCTGCAGATAGAAGACAGTCGAAGTAATATTAACAGTTTCATTGCAACGTTTTCACCACTTCAGGCCAAAGCTTGGATGTGTGAGGACTTCTCATATTTCTGCTATGTTGTTGTTGTGAAATAGGTTTAGGAGGGATTTCACTTCATGCTGTGATTCTGCAAATAGAAGTTCCTGGACTGCAGGGGTGACCGGTGGGGTGGGAAGAGGTGGTTCTCAGGAAGATGACCCCAGCAGTCAGCTCACATTAGCAGCTGAAATATGACTAACAGAGCCCGAGCTTTACAGGAGAGCCAGCTGAGCTTATTCCACATTCTTCTTCTTATCACACTCCTTCTCATGCACATACAGATACACCATTTGAATTTCAAAACATACATAAATGAAAACTTCACACATGCATAAATAATTCAAAGTGGAAATGGAAATCCTGGAATAGTTACTCATGAAACATTAGGGCATTCTGATAGTTTTCTTGAATGACTCTGGGATACAACTTAGGGCAAATAAAGGAAATGTGGTATGTTTTAAAGTGACTGAATACAATTAAAACACACTACCTGACATTGTATCATCTAGGTTCAATATAACACAAACATTTCCTTTGTGTTTAATGATCATAAATTTAAATATTGGCTCATTTAAATGGTTTCAAAACAAGAAAATTAAATTTGCAGTCAAGAAAAAATCAATTAGCCAGTAGAAGCCAAATATATAACAGGGAAATAATGCAGGAAAATTAAGTTTCAGAACTGAGTGAACACACCATTGTAGGGAAAGGGAGACAATTTAGCCCCCCCCATTCAGAGCAAGGCATGATGAGAGAAAGAGGAGTCGAGGGTTTTTTTGGGGGTTGAAAGACATATATACGATAAAAAGGAAGATATTTTTGTGAGAGGCTTTTTTTAACAGGGAATGGGTTTAAGGGTTTTGGAACCCAAGATAGTGAAAAGAAGGAATTAATCCCATTCAATCATAGATCTTAATAATTCAAGGAGAAAAAGAATACAAACTGTGAGAGAACAGTTTTCATCAAAGGCTGTAAGTTGCAGGTGTGTGTGTGTGTGTGCGCGTGTGTGTGTGTGTGTGTGTGTGTGTGCGTGTGTGCGTGTGTGTGTGTGTGTGTGTGTGTGTGTGTGTGTGTGTGTGTGTGTGCGTGTGCGTGTGTGTGTGCGCGCCAGGTGGTCTTTGAGCAAACGTCATTCTTTCCTTTTGAAGACAAAAAGGAGGAAATGTAAGTGCAGGCTGACATACTCATCACTCTCTCTGCCCCTCACAGGTGCAGACCACCACCATGTGTATCTCAGTCAGTCTGAGTGGTTCCGTGGTACTCGGTTGCCTCTTTGCTCCGAAAATTCACATCATCCTGTTTCAGCCCCAGAAAAACGTGGCCTCACTCAGAGTCACGGCCAACCGTTTCAGTGCCACAGTGTCTGCTTCGGCCTCCGCCCCCAGCTCCAGCTACTCCAAAGGTACAAACATCCACTGTATCTCATTCTTATTTCTCTATAAAGTACTGGTCATTATTAGGAACGCACCGAGACAACTGTGTTAATATGTGTTTTTGACTGTTAATTTTTATCACAATTTGGACAGATAAAAGTTATAATACTACATTTAACAAGAGGGTGGCAACTTGACATACACGGCAGACTGGCTGCATTTCATAATGTTTAAATGTTGTACTGTATGATACACTGTGCATTTGTTTCAAGACATATCTTTACATTCTTTTGGTGAAACAAGTCTATAAGCACCTGTCCAGGGTGTTCCCTGCTTCTCACCAAATGACAGCTGTGATCTGCTCCAGCCACCCACAACCTTTAATAGTATAAGCTGAATAGATAATGACTTGGTGGATGGACTACAGACTATGAGCAGAGAAACCAGAGAATGAAAAAAATTAATATATGTTGTTGAGGCTGAGCAATTAAAATCCAGTCATTAAGTTTCTTTTCATGTTGACAAGTCTTATCTTAAGCTTTTTTAATTAACTGACAAATAATTCATAGAACTAACTCCAAAAATAAACACAAACAAAGTTGGCATAGTGCAAATAAGTGTCACTCTTACATTCTCAGAATCATTAAGCACAAAAATACAAGACACAACTCTTCCTGGAGTGTTAAGGATAAACACTCATGTAAATGTGATTGCTTCACTAAGACTAAATACATCAGAAATGATTGTATCATGAATGAGACTCTGATGGTGTTGCTCTGGTGGAAGGAGAGTTCTGAGCTTTTATTGAAGTAGAAATATGACTCTGTAGGAATATCGAAATAAAGTGAAAGACCTGCATTTCAAAATATAAGAAGGTAGTAGTGTACATACATGTTTATTATTATTCAAACAAAATGCCACTGTCTTTGTTCTTTTGCTTACAGTATAGTTTTCTGGGTTGTTCTTACAGATTGATTCATGTATTCATTTGATCGTGTTACAGTGTTAGTCACTCTGGAGCCGGTTTTGAGTAGTTCAACCGTTACAATGAAAAATATTCTGTGAGCTGATTGTTTATTTTTCTGATAGGGAGTTCTTACCAGTAAAAGAGCTGTGAAAAACATTCTATGTACATGTAGTATTTAGTGGAATAGGTGTACAATAGCATAATACAGAAGCACTCAGTTCATTTAATAAGTGTAGTTACTTAATTATTTAACTCCCTGTGAGAATAGTTTGGATGTTAACCGACATCCGACGAAACTGTGAAAGGAACAAGCACAGACCTGTCTGCTACCTTCCACCTCCATAGACCTGTGGGTTTTATTATCTCAGGTATACAGTTGTATTTTCCACCAGTGAAAAAGTTCTGGCCTGTCTAACTTTGTTGTGTTTACTCTCCCAGGATCAGCCTCTAACTACGTGCCAGCAGTTTGTAATGGCCGCGAGGTGGTGGACTCGACAACATCCTCATTGTGAAAAAGGTTTTCTCTCAAAGCACAAGAGACCAACCCCATCATCAGTCATCCCTCCATGAAACAAAGCTGGTTGTGCTGGAGCCCTCCTGCCATCCAACATGGCGCAGAGAGATAACTCTGTGTGTGTAGACTGACTGACAGCAGCAAAGCTAACTCTAACTGTGAAAGCTAAACGGTGTTCCCACAGCGAGCAGTATGTACCAATTGTAAAGCCTTTTTTTGTATAGATTTAATATGCTGTGATCTCCTTGGTTTACAGATAGATGTGATTAAATGCACCGTGCCTTGTCCTAAACAGTCTTGTTGTCAAATGGGTGCTTGTGAAGCAAATAGTGTTAAACAAAGCAAACAGCTGTTCTTATCTTGTCCTTACAGTGCAGTGATTATATCCAAATGTTGTAGACATTGACATAAAAAATATGCTATGAAATAAATTAAGCCCTTCTGTTAAAATATGTGACTAATCATAGTAAATGTGATGAAAAGTAGGCAACTAGACAATATAAAGGACATGTGTGTAACGGTATAACAATGTGTGCTTTTCTGTAATTCATGTAAATAAAATGTTTTTTATTATTAAAATATTAAATACCAATGTGTTCATAACTTCAGTTCTTATAATCAAGCTTTTCAGATCCTATAAGTGTTTGATTTTGCACAAAAAAATAACTGACGCATAAGTGTCTGTCATTTTGCTTGAATGCACTTAAATTCAAATGTTCTTAACTTTTTCAACTTAAAAAGGGACAACACGAGGACGATAAGTTTGTGTTACAGACTTTAACTGCTCTCATACACAGACTTGTCTTTGGTGTTCATATGTCTAAGCTCTAGTTATCTCTCTATGACAGGTTGAGATGTGCAGTCATATATGTACAGTGCCAATAGAAAGAATTCATCAAAGAGTCACTTTTAATCTTGATTACAGAGCGGAGATTCCTGATATTAAATTATTATAACAATCCACAAACAACCCGCCCACGGTTTGCCTCATCTGTTGCTACCAGTTAAATGAACACCAAGAAAACCTACAAAAGTTACATTCATGACAAACAGTGAAAGTCAAAAAAGGGCAGATAGTTTTCCTTTACTACTTACATTGGACCATATCATGAGCAGGTTTAAGAGATGAAATAAAGTTAAAGTACAGTCAGAGGAAACCTACCTAAAAGGGAAAAAGGAAACCTGCAGCAAAACTTAAACAAATTGATCAAGGCTTTGACCTGTGGTCACCTGGAAGACCACAGCTTCCTAACACAGGGTGAGCGTGCCAACCACCCGGCCCCCAGCACCCTGACATATTGCAAAATTGAAAAGATTCTGCAGGAAATTGAAATACATAGGATACTCTTTTTTTTAAGCAGCTCCTAATAGCTTTGAAAATGTCATCTACTCAATAAAGAGACACTTTTAAAATATTTCTCAAATAATTGAGAGCTACCTAATTAGAAACTAAAGTTTGGATCTTGGATCTGTTCTTGGCTTTTTGTCAGCTCAGACAGGATGAACACACTCCTTCAACACAGCCTCAGTTATTTATGAATCCACATCAAGCCCAACATGCACATACTGCAGCCTCTTTCACTAAAGCTGATGAGGTTTTTTCCACAATTAAAGAACACCATTCACAGGAGAGACTCTCACAGAAATCTTTCATACACATATTACTGACTTTTTTTATTTGAGAATATGCACGTTCTTTTCTTACAAATGAGGATACAAAATTACACATTACGCAGTTTTTAAATCTTTAATTTACAAAAGAAAAAAAACACTTAACAGTCCACTATTCATTTATCTTGTCTTCCTCTGGATTAGGTGGTTTTCTTTTCAGAGGAATAACATATATCCCATTCTTGGCCTCTTTTATTCTCCACCATCGACCCAACCTGCAGAGAAACACACAAACAAAAAGTCCACATCATGCCCATGGAATTCAAAAACAGAAACACAGCGGAGACGAGATGAAAGCTTGTACTCCACTCTCCTTTGCTGTCTTAATAGTTTGTTTTTTTTTACACTGATGGACCAAGAAACTGCAGCTCAAATGTTCATATTCTCAATGTGTTGTAAACTCTTCTATCAGTGCCTCAAAGCCTCTTTGTTTCTTCGTGAAAAATCAGTGAATAAATCAGTTTGTAATCAGTCATTAACGCTGCGTTGCATTGAATGTAAAATGTCTTTGTTGGATAGTAAAATTCAATCTCTGATCTGCTAAAAAGAAGTGGTTTTGGATTATGAAGTTCAAAAGCCTGAACAGTTTTGTCTGATAATGCTGGTTGCAGAAGTTTCTGGAAAAGGCTGGAGGCACAATAAACTTCAGGTTATGATCAGACTGTCGGCTGTGATTTTTATCAGCCGTTTCTTTATTAACTTTAGAGAGCAGAAGAAACATCACATCGTCATAAAACCTGTTTTAAACCACAGTTGGGAACCCTCGAAATCCATTTGAGGTCAGATTACTATACGGTTGTGTGCCCCAATGTGGTTAACAGTGGATATGAAAAGGTCCTAAAGGTCACTGACAATAAGTAATTCCACTTAAGTCTGATTCACGGTTATGATCTGATAATTTGATCTGTAGCATAAAGAATTAATTTATAATTTTGATCCACTGTAAGGTTAAAAAAAAAGGCTATTTAGTTATACAAAATTCACTTCGGATTATTATTCCAGGTACAAATAATTGAATATGATCATAAAAATTGTGTTGTTTTTTTTGCCATTTTCTTCCAAAGTTTACTGGTTTGGTTTATCCATGCTTTGGCTATTTTAAATGAGACATCCAGAAGTCTTCAACATGTACTGCCGAACCACAGCAGCAACAACCTCTGCAATTTAAACTTGTCTTCTTGTATTTTTCAACAGTTAAAAATAAACTTCAAAAAACCCTAAAAATTTAAATCTTACAAGGTGAATAAATCTGTTCCTGAATGTCTTCTAATCTTAAAGTTGTTATCACGTCGTCTGAGAGAACGCAGAACAAATGAGAACACCGCCATCTAGTGGACAATTTATTCACTGAACATGAACCTGCGCTGACATTTAGGAATTGATCAGATGCATACAGGCAGTTTCTATGGAAACATGATCATTAGTTCAGTTACCTGTGCTCCTGTCCAACTCCTGCCACCAAGAACTGACCGGAGCTGGAAAACTTCAGACTGTTGATGAAGCCAGGCTGGGAGAGAAAGGGAGAGGAAGAGATGCAATGAGACATTTCAGGACAGCCATTTATTTTAGTTGGAAAATAATGTGTATAATTAGTTAAAAACAAAAAAAAAAAACCCTCTTGTGTCAAAGTCACTTTTTAAACAGGGAGGGGAGAGGGAGTAAGAGCTCACCACAGGTATGCTGAATAAAGGCTCCAGTCCTCTGTAATTTTGACCACACTTCCACAGCTGCACCTGAGAGTTGTGTGAACCTGCACAGAAGAAAACAACCAAACTTTAATAACCAAATAAAGCAGTAAAAAAAAAGAAGAGCTTAGCTAAAATAACTGCTATAACGTCTCTAATTATGAGTGCATAGGATACCTAATGAGGACTAAATCTATCAACCATGTCAATAAAACGTTCATTACTACAATAAAACTGTGAAGTCTTTAACTCAGTGTGCCCTATATATCATGAAGAGTGTGTTTGTGTGTGGTTAGAAAGCTGGTAAGGAGAAGGACTCTCACAGCCGGAGGCACCTGAGGCTACGGTATCCGAGTTCTGAAGCGCCGCTACCGAAGCGACCCAGTGAGGCTGTTCAAGCCCTGCATCACCATGGCAACCATGAGCCTGCTTCACTGTGCTGAGAGGCTTCTTCTTGTTGACACTCCAAAGAGACACGGAGCTGATGCCATTTAGATCATTGAGGGAGGGAACACACACACAAAAAAAGAGATAAATAAAAGGATATGTTAATAGAGCTAGAAGAAGACTGGAAAAAAATAAACGAGTGTAAAAGCTGTGAATGTCTCACCCATCATCAGCTCCGGTGATCATATGCTCTTCATTTATGAGCTGGATACAATCAATTGAACCCCTGTACAAAGACAGAACAGTCGCAAAGTAAGAAATGATGCCAACGTGAACTAGCTCAATAACAGAAAATGATATTTTACTTTTTAATCTCACATTGATGTATGTTATACTGTACACCTGTCGCTAGGGACAACCAAAACTGTCAGTCACACTTGATACCAGTTACAGTAAAACAGAAATTTGCTGGATTGATATCAGTTCCTTGAATTGTTCATCAGTTGGTTTGTTTCTAATCTGCTGCATACAGTAGTGACTGTTTGTTTTGACCTGATATGTGATTGGTTTACAGCTTACATTGACTATTACTTGATGTCTGGAGCTGTCAAGATGCTTATAGAATACTCTGAGACATTCTTAACGCTGTAAGCTTAAGAGCTTCACTCATGTTTCTATTTTGTTTGGCTGTTCACATTGGATTTTAAAAGTGTCTGATATTAGACGGCCTTTAACGCCCATGTGCAAAAAAACAATAACAAAGACTTCACTCTTCAAGCTGTCGCACGATAAACACGTAAACAAGGAGGCCACTGGGGTCAGCGCTTACTTTTTCATTTTGAAGTTGATGTGCAGTGGAAGTCAGCAAATGTGTTGGCAGAGGATAACAAGGTGGTGGTGGTGGTGGTGGTGGTGGGGGGGGGGGGGGGGGGGGGGGGCTCCAACTCTTAAAGAAGGCATTTTATACAAAAGTAGCTGATATTCAAAAACGGAAGAGAGTGAGGATGTGGAGTCAGAGCTCGGAGCCGTTGGTTTGTGATGTGAATCACTTAACATAAACAGAATTCTTTAGCAATTTCAAGATTTTAAAAACTAAAACATCTGCCAGTGCCTCTCTACAAGATTCTCGGGGTGTCAGGATGAAAGTGGCCTAAAATAAAATTAATCCTAATTACTGTTAAGACTAGTTTCTATCTAAAAAAAAAAACGCCTTATATAATCTTTAAGCGTCAGCTACATTGAGTTAAGCTTACAGAAAACATACAAAACTGCAGCAACAATCATTTTCTAAACTTCATATTGGATCAATATTTTTGGATTGCTTTTAGACTTTAAAGTATTGAAAACGTATGCTTCCATACTTGAGCATTGTTAAAGTGTCTATGCATCCGTTACTTTGCGTCACAGTCTTTAAAGCGGGTCAGAAAACAGGCACCGCACCTGGAAACATCTGACCTCAAGGGTTCAAACATCGTCACGGAAAACAACAGGTGAGATACAGCAAGAGACTCACTCGTGTCCGTGAAACACCAGCTGAGATTCTTCAGCTATTTTCCACACCCTCACTGAGCGGTCCCTCCCTCCCGCGGTCACACAGCGTTCTCGGCTCAGGCTGTCCAGCCCTGTGATGGCGTCCTGATGTCCGAATCTACAGTAAGGCACAATCTCAATTAAGGTCGCACATTCATGACCAATGTGTATTTCACGGCGGAATCATTGCCTGACCAGTCACTCACAGAGTTTCCACGTAAGCGTTCTCGTCCACATTCCACACCTTTATTGAGCGATCATGAGACGCGCTGTACAGATCGTGAGTTCCTTTCCTGAATGAAAGACCCTGCGAGAGAAAGACGTGACATGATATAATTCACTGGAGCACTTCAGAAGTACAGAGAAAGTTGCCCAACCTATGGAATTATTTTATTCAACAAGCAAGAAAAAGAGGGAGTACCAACCGACACAGGGCCTTTGTGTCCTGTGAATTTATAAAGATGTTTACATGTCTCCGCCTCCCAGATCATGATCAGATTGTTCATGTCTCCAGTGGCCTAAAAAATATTGAGAGAGAGGCAGCTGTCAAAATGTGAACGTACTGGTTTTCTTAAATTGTCAAACGTATGCAAGAGAGAGAGAGATCTACTCACCAAGTATTTCCCGTCGGATGAAATGGCCATACACAAAATATGTGCTGTGTGTCCTACATGCCGATCCTCCGTACCTTTCCTTCCACCAGGTACTGTATGCAGTTTCTTTCCACTCTCAACATCCCCTGAAAAGAAATCAGAACAATGCTGAACTCAGACCAATAAATTAAAACCACAAGCGTCAGAACAAGAACAATATTATTAACAATGACTAATCTTTCTGAAATACAACACACGATATTTAACATGGTTCAAGTGTATACTTACATTTGATGATGAAGCAGTCTTTAGCAGCAGAAAAGATGAACTTGTCGTCAGAGGAGATGACCAAACAGGTGATTGGAAGTTTGTGTCCTCTTAACAGTCTGATCTCTGACGCATCTGGTGGAATGAGCTAAAGACAGAGTCCAAATTCAACCAATGTTAGTGTGTCTTTTTAAGGCTCATCCCCTTCTTCATTAGAGGACACAGGGGGGGAGGGGGGGATTGAATTAAACACACCACACTTACCTCTTTGGCAAGAAGACGCTGAAGCATCCCTTTTTGTTCGAGCTGAAAATGACAGTCACAGCACGATCACTAACAAGGAGCAGTGTGTGGCAATTAATCAAACACATTCAATTTAAAATAAAACGACTGCTTTCTTACAAGAAGGACGTGGATTTTATTTCCACCAAAAAAAAAAAAAAAAAAGAGAGATTTTATTCTGGCTGATCAAAATTTTAACCTTCAAATTTAAAATCTGTTAAAACAGTAGATCCACAACATCTTTCAAATACTAGATTTAACACAGCACAAATCACCAAAGCTCCCAGCACGGGGAAAACTGGAAGTCAGTCATGTCCTGTTTAGTGCTGATCAATTAAAGTGCTCAGAGTATCACTCCGCTTGATAATGGAAGCTGTTAACTAAGAAGACACATGGAAAGAAATGTCATGATCAAACTGCAACTTCACTGTAAAAAAAAAAATATATATATATATATATATCTAAGAGTTCAGGGGGTTTGGTAGTGAAGGACAGAAGTAAAATTACGAGTAATACAAAATGTATTTTGAAGATACTCTTACCACTTCTTCTTGAAGTCTGCCAGCAATCAGATCGGTCTCGAAGGACTCATCTTCTGCTTTCTTCTCCTCTAATGACATCAGATCACAAAATAAACATGTATATATATATATTGGTATATACATATGGGAGTTTGTCTGTATACATGAAACATGCTTACCTTCTTCCTTCAGCTGATCGAGGTACAGCTTGGCTAATCTCAGCTTTTTCTCCTGTGGTGTTTCATCATAATCAGTCTGTTCTTTGGACTGTCTTTTCCTGGGCACTACAGGACTGTGGAGGAAGAAACCCAAGAAATCCCCACGATTTTTTAAAGCATTGGATTGATTGTGTGCTTGAATTCTGACAAATAGCTGAAAGTGAGTAAGAAATGAACCTTTCTGTTTCAGAGTCACTTGAAATCTCTTCGTTGTATTTTGATGATTTCTTTGCCGGAGCTTTGCTTTTCCCAACTGAGTCCACATCGCCCTGCAGCAGAGGAAGAGAACCAGGTGGTTTGTAGTGACACACAGAGTTTTAACAGCATGACAAGCTTTAAATCAGGTAAGTCGGTAGCTAGGAAAGATGCTAACAGGCCAGCTCACTTACCTTTCGTTTTGGTCCAGTTGTGTTTTTTCCCTTTTTCATAAATGTAGGGGTTTCCTTTTTCTTTATAAAGAAAGACGAAGACATTGTGAGACGCCAAAAGAAGGGCTTTGATTTAAACGACCACCGTAGAGAGATAGAGTTAGCTCCACAACTTCCCTTAGACAGCAAGTCAACATTGGACCCACATGGTTTCACTGCAACCGAACTACACAGTGGAAGTCACGTTGAGAACGCAGGCGCTGATTGGCTGGTATTCACACGTGCTCCATATTGTCCCGCCTTTTATCAAAACCCTACATTTCCATTGGTTGAATTGTGAACTTTGAAGCGCAGGAAACTGTACTGGGGCAAAATACTTCCCTCGGGGAATTCATTTTCGCACCTTTGTTCCGGATATTATTGTAAAAATTGTGTTTTTTTCAACAGAGTCATCTTATACACATGCCTACCTTGAATATTAAGTGAGATATGTAGGAGGAGTATTTCACAATTACTGAACCGGAAACATTTTGCACGGATGTTAAAAATTAGCTCTAATTGTACGAGGATCTATTTACTGTACTACTGCAGTAGTACTACTACTTCCTCTACTACGCAGTATTTTTATTTACTGCGCTGTCTGTGTCCTCTGTAACTGTGTGTGCAGTATATCCCTGAAATCAAGCTGAACAGCCAGGTGAGCCTCTCGTGAACCGTGTAACAACAACGATTTAAGACTTTTTGAAGATGTATTGGGGGAGACTGTGTTTGTCAGTCAGTGGTCCAGCTGGAGGCTAGTAGGAGGGGTTGGAGAGGTGGGGGGAAGGGGATGCAATGTGAACAAACTTTCCATATTGTCTCGCAGTGATACATGTAGGGGGGGGAAACAACAAGGCGAATGAAAAAGTTTTTCTTAAAAAAGTTTTATTTCACCTCGCACAGAAAAAAAGCAATGCATGATGTGTCAGCGCCAATTTTTTGACTCTCCACAGATTTCTTTAGGCCAATGCCACCCAAGAGAGACGCAGGAGCGCTTCTATCACAGCCGTCAGTCAAGATGATAAAAGTCGGCCCTGACGTGCAGGGCTTTGGCTGTGATCCAGTGGAGGATAAGTACAGGATGGCTGATGAATCCGGCTACTCACCTTTCCTCAACAACGAGGTGAGAGCTTTCTGCGCTTATAATTGAGCATTAAAACAACAGTTGTCTGTGTAAATACTTGAAATTTGCTTGGCTTTCTCATTTGGCAGCATGAACCCCTTGAATTTGATGAAGAGAATGTTGCAAGCCCAGGCATCAGAACAGACACCATCAGTCTCCTCATGAAAATAGAGCAACTGCAGGCACAACTCAAGTATGAGCGCAGATGTAGGATTTTGGCTGAGAGGGAGCTAAGGGAGCTGAAAGGTGGGTGGAAACAGCTGACTAATTTATTTATTAAGGAAAGCACCAAGACCACACAGACCACTATTGTTAGTGACTCACTGATAACACAAGCTGAGCAGGGCTGCAGATACCAGCGAGGCCATGTCCTCTGCCATTTCTGTTAATTTGGAGACGGTTGATGACGGAAAGAGGAATTTACAAACTGAAGTTAAACACATCTTACACATATAGGTTATTTGGTTAGTTTCAATATAGACCAAAGTTGATATGTTTACGGGTCACGCTGCACTATTTCTACTCTGTCGTTTTTGAATAATTGTGGAAAAAGTTCCCTGGAAAAGAAAAAAAAAAAAAAAAAAGTGTAACAAAATAGAACATTTTATTTTAGATGTTGATTTAAACAAAAACCTTTCCAGTAAACTAGATGTGGGCGATTCCGAGGGATAGCCAGAGATTTATTTTTTGTGTCAGTGCACGGCAGGTCGTCTGATGACGCAAATAATGTTGACATAAGCAAAGAGAAAACATTTCCAGTATTACGCGTCAGTAATTATAATAAATGTTTCCTTATATTGAATAAAGCATATATTCCTAAAGAGCATCCCTTTATAACTCGCATTAAGAAAACACATTTACGTTTTCAGGAAACTTTAAAGGAGTATATTTGAAAATAAGAGCCCTGTTGGAAAAAAAAATGACATAACATGTATTTCTTATTCTTACATACCTTTTAAATAAGTATAGAACATGCATGCTGACACTGAGCTAGATAAAAGTAAGATCATAAATATCGTGCATTTTCTAGATTTAGATTTGATTGTTGGTTGAGCAAATGTTCAACAGTGTAAAATCTTTAATATGCCTTGAGCTGATGCTTGACAGGCCATCCAAAAACTGTAACAACTCTCTGGGCAAAATGACTCTATTCCAGCATTTCTGAAGTTATTTGACTCCTTTCACAGAGATGAACACTCTCATGATGCAGATGAGACACACGGCACATGAACTTCGAGTCACTCTGGATCACGTTCTTCAAGGAGGTGAGGCAGCAGTGGCAACACAGAACTCTCAAGACGACAACATGTCCTTCCTAGCGGAGCCTGAGGCAGAGATGAGAGCGGTTCATAACATCTCAGAGGTCAGTGCTCACATACTCCATGTCAACTTATAACAGCGAAATGTACACTTCAATTTTTTTGGCAGGAAAAGTTGTTTTGTCAGTGTTCAGTTCTGAGATTGGATGATTGTCAGGTTTAGCAATATTTGACAATTTTACAAAAATGGAGTTGTCAGATTTCTGCATTTATTGTCTTAATATGTTTAAAGCTTTAATGCTGTATTTCTTTTTCCCCCCTAAGGATGATCACAACTTCCTCTATCTAGCTGAGAATCTTCGAGTGCCCAAAAATCTGTACGAGCGCATTGCAGAGATCGGAGACTACAAGAAGTACACGTCAGCACTACTGATGATCCTTTTCGACAGAGAAACTTTGGCCACACACTCTCTGCAGGGCCGCAGGAACACCTTCACTGGAGAAGACTGCCACAAGCCTCAGCTCCCACCTGAGATTCTGAGGAGCATAATCGGTTTGCATAATCATTATTGTATTTTAAGCACACAGACATTATTGCCGTCTCTGTGAAACAGATGATAAAGAATATGTTTGTTACTCTGTTTCTTCTTCCAGATCATGTGACGGTCAAGTTTGGTGTGGACAGCAGCCAAATCAAAACTGCAATCCGCACAAAGTTGAACAATGAGGACAAACTATTAAAGAAGAGACTGGGTTTGGGAAAAGCTGAACACAAAGCCGTTTTTGATCAGAGCCTTTGCCAAGATGCTTCACTCCTCCCTGAAAACGGAGCTATGACAAGTGATTCTCAGTTATAGCCCTTTGAGTCTGCCTTCATGTGTCATGTGTGATAGAAATGTGTGACAGGTTGCCTTCTGTCAATCCACACATTACTGATGAACTAATGGAATCTAGTGTTTGAAGTCACTTTTTTCACACTTTTTATAACTTTTCCTATGTTATGTTGACCTTGCCGTCGTCTTATTGTTTGCAAAGAGTTTAATCATGTGATCATACAAATACTTCAAGAAGCTCTCTAAAATGTCTTATTTGTAATCATGAGTATTAAAAACGATCAAGTGTCTTATTTAATTGGAGGTAGTCCATTCATACTGGGGTTACTTTTCGTGTGTAAAGTAGGATATTTAAAAACGGTTTCTCACTCATAGGAAAATAGTTTGTACCCTGTTGTCGATGACACACTGTGCATTAAACCACAATACTGTGTTTCTAGAGTAGTATTTTGCGGTTCCAAAATGAAGTGTA
The DNA here is from genome assembly GCF_963584025.1 of Labrus mixtus. NCBI lineage: Eukaryota > Metazoa > Chordata > Actinopteri > Labriformes > Labridae > Labrus > Labrus mixtus. The sequence goes on along the minus strand of NC_083618.1, from coordinate 12,171,851 downwards.
AGTGATAATCAATCTTCATCACCCTCGCTGTTGTGTTTGACTGTGTAAGTGGCAATAAAATTTTGGAACTCATCTGTCTGTTATCTCAGGTTGAGGAGTCAAAGAAGTTGGCCCTCATGGGGTGGGGTTTTATTTTTCTCATTAACCAGCAGATGTCAGCGCTGAGCTCTGCTCCTGTAAGCATGATCAACTTCACTATCTGTTGTGCAATGAAGGTTGGCGTTACTCCAAGAACCAAAAGGAATAAAAATGAACTCCACGTTAATAAGATAATATTGTTTTTTTCATTGCAGAACATCATTAACAAATCCAGTCAGTACTTTAGCGTCTGTTCTTTCTGTGAGAAGCAGAATAAAGGAGTGTGTGTAAAGACAGAGGCATAGAAAACAGTGTGAGACAGTCAGCGCCACGTACGGACTGTGTGTGTGTGTGTGTGTGTGTGTGTGTGTGTGTGTGTGTGTGTGTGTGTGTGTGTGTGTGTGTGTGTGTGTGTGTGTGTGTTTGGGGGACATGCTTAATGGCAGTGGGTGGCGGTTTGTTGGAGTCATCATCTCTTGAAAGATGTGATTTGAACAAGCTAGTTGCCGGCTCCTCCTCCCTCCTTTCACTCAGCCAGCTGTGGTGTCTCAGTGGACACACATATTCACACACTCACTACCTCTCTTTATCTGTTTGTATCAGACATCCCCCAGGACCATCTCTCTTGTGGCTGATCACAGATTTAGCATATAGTAGGTCCAGATAAATCACCTTTTTTTTTTTTTTTTTTTTTAGATGGACCGCCTTTCTAATGAGCCTGAACCTTCACCTGAACACTGAGTTTGAAGCTTGAAAGGAACCTTGAATTCACATCCTTAAAACTTTGGGGAGAACCTGCAGCCAAAAGTTGATTGGTAAGTAAGTTAGACTTGATGATAAGTGTAATTTATATAAATACTGACAAAATGTGTGATGTATTTGATAAGAAAAACAGTAGACTCTTGAATGTTTTCCTTGCCATAACTCCGGATTCCACAAAGATCTGCAGATCTGCAGAATTTACTTATTTGTTCCATGATTTCTCTGTTTTTTTAAGTCACTCAAATACACTAGAGACACGAGAAATAACAGAAATATAGTTAGAGCATCATACAGAGGTGAATGTGTTGAAATGTAGAAATGAATAAAACAGGAAGTTTAAGTCACCAATGGTTTAATGTACAAATCATGCTTTGATTCATAATTATATATATTGATCCTGACATATTGCTGTCAATTCAAATGTTCTTCAACTACAGACATGATCACACTTTTTGAAAAGAGGCATTTAAGGTTAAATTCAGGGCTTTAGGAAAGGTCAGAAAATGGAGGGGACCAGTGATATCTAAAACAATATTAGAGATGTGTTGTCGTTTTGAACAGGCTAAAGCTGGAGCCATCCTTCAGATTTCTTACTGATTTTTTGTGTCTTTTACTCCATCGTTGCTCAATGTGTCCTAAATGCTATTAACTAGTCATTGTCAATATCTTATTACTATCTAACTGTAGAAATATACACAAATGAATTATATTGACTTTTAGACAGCTACATTTTCATACATATTCAGTCATTGCTGTTACCCTTTAATTTGCATTAACATAAACGGTTTATGTGATAAAATCACAAAATGCATACAAATTGGGTATTAACATAATTAAGAATCACAATCGGTGGGATTAACGGGTTTCCCTGCATGGGATAAATACTCTCTGTACCACAGCTCTGTGAGGGATTAAACAACCTGCATGATTCCATAATCCTAATGATATTGTAGAAGTGCTGTATGCTAAATGGTAAATGCTGATGTCTTCAAGTTGAAAAACATAAAAAAGCATCAACAAAGAAGAACCACAGTTCAGGTTTGTGGAACTTCTAATCAGAAGAGGCTTTATGGGGAATTATTCAACAGGAGATCATCTTGCCCAGTAGCAAAAATGTGGATTCAGCATATGCTGTGCTGCAACTGGAACATGATGGAAAACGAGGACACACTTATATAATATGCATTAAAAATGTACATGTACTACTTCATGGGGATAATTCTCAGGGCTAATGTGGCATGCCAGTAGCTTTCCACCAGAGAAGATTACAGCAGGGCAGGGCATCAGCAGTCCTCTGGCAGTCAGCAAGCACTTGTATTTAGGACACAGCGTCCTCCCTAGTCATACATTTCAAGCCTGATTATAATAGATGTAGATACATGTATGTGGAGGAACATAAAAGACAGCAAAGTAGTATTTACAGTTCAAAGAAATAATGTCAAGAAGATGTTCAACATTTGCTGTTTTAAGTTAAATGAAATTGAACAGCAAACACAAATATTTAGTTCTTTCTTTCTGGTTGTAAATTTACAAGGAGTCACACACTGATCAGGGGTCATGGTAAGAAGTTTCCCCTTTGATGGTGCTGTGCAGGGTGACACTGAACACATATTAATCAATGCAGCCAGTTCCCTGCAGCTGGGCTAAAACAAGCACACTCATTATCTTTCATTTCAAAAGGATGGGGATGGATGGAGGAGAGACAGGTCGTCCTCTATGAATTATTCCTATTGATCATGCCTCTCCCTCACTAAAAGATATAGAGCAACCCCAATTTAATAATTCCACACACGAGAACAGTTATTGATTATAGTGCCGTTTGGTTTCTTCTTGCTTGGATGTTTATGTCCAGTGTGTTTGTGTTCGCGTGTACGCTGTGCAGACACAGGAGGAATCTCTAGATTGTTAAATGCACGCATATATTATGAACAATAATAATTGAGAAGATAAGAATTAATGAATGTAACTTCTTATTAATATCTAAAATTACAATTAGCCCCTTTTCACACATTATATACCAAAAGATCAATTTTCTGGTCATGTTAGTCCTACTTAGTATCAGCTGTATCATGTCTTCCATGGCTCTGAACTTTGTCACCCTGATGATGCCTTAGTTATGATATCTGAAGATTTGAAGTAAAGTCAAGAGTTGGAAATGAACAAGCACTTCATCCTTCTGTGCAGCGACTTAGTTCCATGCTCTGAATTGGAACTATATGTCTAATTATTTTGTCCCTTTAAAAAAATGTAATTCCAGTGACTTGACTTTTTTTAATTGTAAAATTAATCAAGTTCACAAACTTTAAGCAGAGTGCTTACTTGCTTGAGTTCCCTTTTAACACGATTCACTGCGTTTATCTGGCTTAAAGACAAAAAGAAGAGTGAATATTGGACTTCACCGGGTGGTCTCACACATGACTGTGAATGAACGCTAATGTAGCTCAAAGAATCTACTATCTGCTGATGGTGTAAATAGTCATCTCTTAGCCAGCATGTTTGTAATAACAGTTTAAAGGGTAAAAGGGGAATGTTTCACAGCTTGTTTTAGCTAAGTGGTTAAAGAAATGCCAGCTTGGCTCCAGTTGTAAAAGTGAAAATTTCTGCTTTTTAATGGACTTTATTTTTCTCCACCACAGGACTGAGGAGTTCTTCATTTGATGCCTGAAGGATCCTTTTGTCTCCTCACTGAACAAGGGGAGATCGTGGCCTGCAGATGTGTATTTTGAAACCTTTAAAATGAATCATGGAGAAAAACAGCTCACTTCTGTCCGCTGAGCACAATGACAGCAGAACTATTTGGATTCCTCTGCTCTCAGCTCCCAGCAGGCAGATGGGCACCCTCCCTAACTCACAGACACGCTTCAAGGACCTGACAGGGATATTTTTCATGGTGACCCTGAACGTTCTGGCACTTCTGGCCAACACGGCTGTCCTGGTTGTTGTCATTAAAGCGCCACATCTCAGGAAGTTTGCCTTTGTGTGCCACCTGTGTGCCATTGACCTGCTGTGTGCCATCCTGCTCATGCCTCTTGGGATTTTGTCCAGCTCCCCGTATTTTGCCGGTGTAACATTCACTGTCCTGGAGTGCCAGATCTATGTCTTTCTCAATGTGTTCCTCATCGCTGCCTCCATCTTCACCATCACAGCCATTAGCGTGGAGCGTTACTACTACATCGTCCACCCCATGCGCTACGAGGTCAAGATGACGCTGAAGCTGACCGTGGCTGTGATAGTGATGGTGTGGGTGGCCTCTGCAGTGCTGGGGTTGTCCACAGTGTTTGGCTGGCCATCATACAGGAGCACCAGCTCCATCAGTGCTACACACTGCTCGCTGCATTGGAGCCACAGCGACCACAGACGAGTCTTCTCTGTGTTCTTCAGTGTCACCTGTTTCTGCCTGCCTGCTGTGGTGATTTTTGCTGTTTACTGTAATGTGTACAAGGTGGCCCGTGTGGCCGCCCGCCAGCACGGACCTCTGCCCCTTTGGACAAACAGTCAGCTGAAGCATCGCTCTGACTCTATAAACAGCCAGACTACTATCATCACAACCCGTAATGCACCACGTAGGATTATGCGTGAGCGGCCTTTTGGAGGCGGCAAAGCTGCTCTCACTTTAGTGGTTATTGTTGGACAGTTTCTGATCTGCTGGCTGCCTTACTTTGCTTTCCACCTCCACCTGACGCTAGACCCCAAACCCAAGATTCACGAGGATCTCGAGGAGGCAGTCACCTGGCTGGCGTTTTCTTCCTTTGCAATCAACCCATTTTTTTACGGGCTTCTCAATCGACAGATCAGAGAGGAGCTGTGCAAGCTGAGGCGCTGCTACTCAGCCCGTACAGTGGAGCTTCCGGTCTCCAGCCATGATGGCTCGGGCCACGAGAACTTCCTGCAGTTCATCCACAGGACCAGCTGCACCATAGAGACACGAGCCAGCTTTGCAACATCCAGTCCAAGAAGCACTCTGGATCAAAGCGGGCAGACTGGTTTCAGGATACCAGGACAGATCCCAGAGGAGTTCAGTTAGATATACCTCACTGTTGTGCCACAGCTTTAGCTAAAAACCATTACAAGTTAAAAAGTGATCCACAGGTGTCTGCAAAAATCAACTCTATCTGAATACAGTGAAATACTCAAAGACCGCATCATTAAATAAACAATCAGATTTGTGTCTATGAATCTTAAATGTATTTTCCAAAAGTGAAGATTACACACTGGACATATAGTTTATTGAACTATTTTGAAATTATAACTCTAAAAAAATTTATCTGGATAGTTTGTTTTTAATAGTTACAAAAGACAAGTGACTTTTTTTTGCAGTAATGATTCCTTTTTTTTTTTTTTTTTTACACATGCACATAATACTTGAATAGTAAAGACGGTATGAGTATACAGCTCTACCAGTAGAAAAGTTTCAGAAATAACAGATTTTAAGTGAAAAGTAATCGGTCTCCCCTCCTTGTAAGTTCCACCTTGTTTTTTTTATGAAGAATCAAAAATGTTTTTTTGTTTGAATGATTTGTTTTTGTCATGTAGTATTTATTTTACAGCATTTATTAATTTTTTTGTACTCAGAGACACATCACTTTTTGTTCATAGGTGTTTCTTATTGCTTTAAATGTGCAAATAAACAATAGCTACTATGAACTGTTATCAGAATAAAGAAGCGTTTAATCCCTTTGTACATTACCGACATGCAACCTGTACATGTTCTTCTGAACACGATGGTTACGTAAACATGTTAAATCCTTTAGGCTGGGCAGTACAGCTACCGTAAAGGATTGGGCGGCAAATAATGTTGATTGAGTATTTCAATCAATGATTCTATTTCTGAGAGTGGTGAATGATTTACTATTTTTTCTCTCTGTCCGTTTATAATCATTAATCCTACAGGAGAAACCCTCCAACACTAAAGTGGAAACCGGGTGAAAAAAACAAACAGTGCCGGAACCTCCCCATTAAAGTCCATTATGTGTCCTGCATGTCAAAGCATCCTCAAGCTCAATCTCATATGTTGTTTTTTTTAAGTGCGCCAGACAAATACTCAAAAGTCAAATTCCTCATTCCCTCCGATCACTTAATATAAGCACTACAATATGTACCAGTAACCCTGAACCCGCATGCATGTACACCTGTTTTTTGTTAATTTGTTTGTTTGGGTGGGGCAGCTTGAGAGAGACAGGACATGTGTGGGAGAGTGTGGGCAAAATCATGCATAAAACTGGGAGTCAATCCTGCGACCAACGTGACCAGGGCTTCAGCTTCTGTGCATGGGAAGCCTGTTCTACCAACTAAGCTAAAACCAGCACCTTTGTGCACCTGTTCCGTGTGACATTTTGTGCAGACAGCTTTGGCCGTGTGGGTCCTGACCTCCAATGTTGCCCGTATGTCGATTTATGAAAAGCCTGTGACTAAGTCTGAGCCCAGTTAACACATGATTATATAAGGAGCAAATGCGATTTCATAACAGCTGAAGTGGTTGATTCTGGAATCCTCTTGATATACTGGCAGCTCAACAACAAGGATTTTATCTTTTAAAAATGTATATATGAGCATAAACAACTTGTTAAATACTCTTTTTAGATGTATGGACAGTTTGTTCATGTAAAACAAAAAGTAACATTTTTACAAACCCTATTCAGAGACATAAACATCAATAAAGAAACAGATTCAAATGACAAATTGGTCAAATGAAAAACAAAATGCAGGATTTGCTGTCAAGCCGCTGTCAACGACTGACAATAGAGGGAAAAATAAAGCATGATAACATCGAGACAGTCTGTGGTCGCTGCCTGTAAACACATTCACATAATTGCACCTGAGTACCATTACAACTTTGAAAACAATCCATTCTTTTAAGTCAGCCATTAACAAACAGTTATGTACAAACCAACAATGTTCAAAAACGATATGATCATTTAACAGAGGTTTGTTATAAACACATATAAAACACAATGACAGACAAATGTATACTCTTCCACTCTCTAACACAAAGTGTAGATGACAACAGAATTACCGATAGGAAATAGCATGTGTTTTAAATTATTTTAATTAATAGTTAATGTATGAAGTTTCATTTCTAAGCTGGACTTCTTATACACATGAGTCTAGAATTTAGATAATAATTTAAAATAACCACAAATACTTTGATTTTGCTTTTTCCACTGCTTGGCATTTCTCTATGAGCTCATGCTGTGGACAGAAGCAAGATAACCTAATGAAAACGTAATTGCATCAGTCTTTATTCTTATTGAGTTAACCCTGAGTTACCAGTTTATATCTAATAATTGTGTAAAACAGTGATATGATAAGGGTGACAGTCAGGTTGATAACAGTGCAGTTCAAAGAGCTGATGTCTGTTTCATCTGCCAGCTACAGGAATATTTAAGCCTGAGCTGTCTGCTTAAGTTGCTAATTAAAGTGAAGGACCTCCCTCTCAGTGGCAGCTTCTTTTAAATTAAGACAATCACATGAACTGTGCAAAGTGTATGCATTGTGGATCAAACACACCACGCTCTCTACAGAAAATGAGAATTCATAGCTGTCTGAGTATGTTTTATCTTTTCAGTGGCACTTTATGGTAAATTTAATAGAAATTCTATGAGCTGCAGCTACTGTTGTTTTCTTTAAAACTGATTAGCTTCTCTTATGTCACAGACGTTGATAATGAGAGAACCACTGCTAAAAAATCAAAGGGAGGAGGTGTGATTGATGATGCTGTCTGTCGGAGTGAAACTCATTATTTCACAGGACCATCCATCAAACAGAAACAGAGTGAGTTCCCTCAGCTCTGCATGTACACCTGTTACAGCTGCACAGCAAAAACTCACGTCCATGGCAATAAGATCCCACAAACCATATAAAGGCTAGAAGTGAATGCGAAGCACAGGTGTGCATAATGTATTATACACTTGAAGGCTTGCTGTTTAACATTTCTCAAACGAATTTGGTCTTTACGCTAAGCTTAGCTTAGTCAAGGTGGCAAGCACACAAACAAACAAGGTAAGTTATAAGGCTGGCAAAAAGGCTACTTGAGCTGGCTGTAAATGGCACAATGATCCAGCGCAGATTTAGAGTTGAGTGCTTGATTGCAGGAAGGCATGTGGATAGAGATCTAAGACAGGTGTGCAGAGAGTGACAAGGGGGAATGGGTAAACCAAAACACACCAAGCACTCCACTCTGAAACTTGAATATCAGAAAATAAACAAAAAACACACACTTAGAGACAAATAGATGGCATACATACAGAGTTACCAAAAAACTGCAATGAATACATTTTAAAGGTCACTATACTCCTTTTCAACAAGTACAAAGAGGTCTCAGAGCCTGTAAAAACATCTTTGTGAAGTTTCTTGCCAAAACTTTACTCCGATCCTGTATTATTAGCGTGCCTTTCAATCCCCTCTAATTCAGCCCTCCTTAGAACAGGCTGTTTCTGTGTCTATAGCTTTAAATGCAAGTGAGCTGTAGTCGACCACACCTCGCTAGAAGGGCTTGAGTGCTTTGGGCTTTCTTGCACCATCCCTAATTGTTTATGGTGAGAAGGCAGACTCAGAGGGCAGACAAAACACCTAGCTGTGGGAGTGTCATCCACCTGGGGGAGGGGTTACTGCCCTTTGTGATGTGATGTCACAAAGGGAAAGTCTCAAAACGACCTGTTTGAGCACACATTTATGAAAAGTGGAGCAGACAAAAGACGAAGAGGATTCACTTTTCTCATATTTTGGGGGATTGTAGACAGGCTAGGGCATAGTAGTGTTAGAAAACCATGGTAAAGAGTATTTTGCATAATTTGTTTTTTTCAGTGTGGTGTGAGATTGGAGGCTCTGAATAAGTGAGTGTGCTGTTAACCAGACATTACAAATAATCAGTCTGACCTATTGTACTGAAAACAGCTGGACTGACAGGTGCTGTGCAAAAACACTGTCTACATCCCTTATGACCCTGACAAGCTGCTGTTGTCAGGAACACAGAGCATGAACCCTGGTTGGAGGTAAAGATACAGATTATTCCTTTAATCACTTATATGGCGATGATGTACACAGCTGATATGTTTGTGGTGAGCGATCAAGCGATCATGTAGTAGTTAGTAGACCAGAACACTTGTCAGGAGAGAATATATTTCATTAACCTACATGTCATAAGATGTGCAAACTCTGTGTATTTGTTTTCCTAAATAAAGTGTATTCATGTTGTTTGGGGCTTTTCATTACATTTTATTAAAGGCTGAGATCAAAAGGTTGAAGGTCACAAACATGGAGGAACTCTGTGTAATTATTCTCCTGTTTTACTGGTAAGTTATGTGTTCAAAACCACGAAAGGTACTAAAGCAGCTTAGTTAAGCACTTTGTGTTCAGTGTAATACAAGATGCTGTATAGTTTGAGGCTTACTTGGAGTTAATAAAGCTACGCCATGTTGGAGAATTCTAGGATGGATCTGTGAGCACTGTTAACTTCAGAAGACACTATCACAAATGCAGAATTAAGTTTATTAATTCCCAAGAACTAAATTGGTTTCACATCTTGAAGCATTGTAATGTAATCTGTACATTGTATTCTGTATGGAAATATGTTCTGATGCAAACCCTAAACCTCACCCTGAATCTGAACCTTAACCCTAACCCTTCTTGCGCACTGCATCTGCAATGGCACACTACATGGTGTTTAACATCAATATGTATGTGTGAGAGGCATAGGAAACTAATATCCAATATAACCCTAACTCTAAGGTCAAGACGTTTTAGTAATGTTACGTTCAATATATTTAATCTTGGTACTTCTTTCACCAGTTTGAATTGGTTGTGGCTCAGAAAGTTAAAGGTGACGATTTAAACCTCTCTGAAAAAATGAAGAATAAGCAACATTTGAGTCAAAATCTGTTGACGTTTTTTTAGTTTTTGCTCATTTAGCGAGATCTAGAGAAATGAAAGATCCCCAAAGTAGTTTTAAGTGTAATTGTTCCTTTTTTTAGGCATGAATTTTTAATGTTATAAGGAAATACATAAGGTTGTTAGGTGCTTTTAAATAACATTTCAATTGTATAGAAGTTAAGTCTATTTCATTTTTGTACGAGAAGCCTTAATCTCTCAACACCAATTTATTTTAAACACAAAATGTTCAGTCACTTCAGACGTGATACATAATGCTCAGATGATGTTCAAAGGTTGATGTTCAAAGGTTGAAACGTAATTTAAAATGTCAGTAAAAGTAAAATATTTTTTTTACAAACATCCAACTGTAACTGTACTGTAAGTATACTTGAAGGTCTTAAAGGTAATCATGAGACACACGATACACAGAACTGAATGCCAGCTTTTATTTGTCTTTTCATGACTTTTCAGCCCCCGCCCCCCCAACCCCTCCCCTCCCCCCACCCTCCCGCTCACACACACACACACACACATTCACACTGTCTGCTGACCTCACCTGTGCATTACAGACACAAACATACTCCATCTGGCGAGGTGTTCAGTCCATTAGCATTCCGTCGTCGCCGGCGCTGACACAGGAAACTCTTGTCTCATCAGTTCACTTTTACCATTCTGTCTTTATCAAGCACACAGAAACTGTCATTACCATGGAGACTTGTGATCTTACAGTAGCGCACTCTTGTTCAACTGTGAACAGTTTGTCATGTACAGTTTGTAAAGTGAACACAAACTATGCAGCGTGTGGAATTATTTAAAGGATATTTATGTCTTGCGGATGGATAAGATGGGTTTGAGGGGAGGATATTTCCGAAGGATTTACTTTGTATGTTTACATTATTGAGATTATCAGACTGTTAGCTGCTGACACTGATGATGGGGGTCGTGTCAGACAGCCTTGTGATGAAGGTCTGGTCTGAGAAAAGACTGATAAGGTCTCACTTTCTGGGTTCATAGCTGATCTATTAATAGAGGTGGGGATGGCTGGTTAATGGGTCCAAAGGCTGACAAAGGTGAAAGGGTTTTTCTTATACTGTGAGCATGTACATGTTGCAAAACATGCCAGACAGAGAGAGAGAGAGAGAGAGAGAGAGAGAGAGAGAGAGAGAGAGAGCGAGCGTTAGAGAGAGAGAGCGAGAGCTGAGAACGCTCTTCATACTATCTTTTCTTTTAAAAGGATGTGGTGATAACATGCAATAAACCTCCTCGCACTGTGAGTGATGCTGTGGGTGAACATTAAGAGCAAACCAAGGAAGTAATGCAGAGTCATCGCTGAATAAATAACAAGTTTATGTAATGGAAAAATGTGCAGGGTTGTGGTTTTTTCCACATTGTTTTCCAAAAGGAGGGCACCATTTAACCTCGTCACAAGAGCAAGATGAGACTTATTGATCCCAAAGATACCCTTTAATTTATTATAGTGGCTGGTTTGCAAATCTAACAGGAAACTTATCATTATTCACCAAACATATTGGTGATTTAATGTATTTTTTATCGTTAAATCCTGAACTAAATCCCACTTTTCACTCTGATAACTTATTTTGCAATGTGCTTCACACAAGCACACACACACACACACACACACACACACACACGCACACACACACACACACACATTTGAACTGGAACTTCAGCAGGAACCAGTCCCAAATTCCACTTGTTGTCAGTACCGGTGACTTACATGTTCTCAACCAAAATCTGACAGACTGAGTCACTGGTGCACCCTTTCCTGTATGCTAAAGTTGCCTCTCCACTTTTGTTATCCTGTTCTTAATTATTCTCATAAGTCTTCTTCTCCTTCTTCTTCTACTTCTTCAGAATGTTATTCTTTTCTCCTCTACGACTTGCAACAGCAGAATAAGTAATATCAGGAGTTTGTTGAGAGAAAATGTCTGCTAAAATAAAGTGAATACTGAGCTAACATTCATCCTGTTACCAAGACACAACTCTGAATAAATGCTAATGTTGCATTATATATTTTGGATGTGTAAATGGCGTAAGTCCCTTATTTGTGCAAACACATCCACATGCACTTGTTTTATTGTTTTGACAGCTTGATGTGCTGACAACACTTGAAAAGAACTACCTACTGCATGTTTAGAACTGAAAATTGTTAGAAATAGACTTTTTGGTGCTGTTCTGAATAAAAAGCAATTATGTGCAAAAAAGAAGCGATAGATGACATACAGCAGGCCTGACCCTGCTCCTGTTAGTTGTTTGGTAGGGACCTCTAGTGGCTGTAATAATAATGACAGCAACAAAGGAGAGAATCAGATGATATAGTGATAAAAGTGGCCTGAAAGATCACTTTAGGGAGGAGGTCAGGGTGGGTCGCTGAATGAAACAAACTCAAGATGTACTTACAGGAAACCAAGGGTTTGTGTATCATGTGAAAGAAATACTTTTCTAGAGAATAAAGGAGGACTGCTACAAATCATCCTGATCTGGTTGTTCACACATGCACCTCACAGCAGGAGACATTCCTGGTTGGACTAGAGAGAGGGGGGGGGGGGTCTCCTGAGGTAAAACATGACTCAAAAAGAATGACGCAGAAGTGGCAGAGGAAGTAACAGAGTCTGCCATGCAACGCAATGCGATCAATCATGAGAATTATGCCTTTATATCAATGCTATGTGTAGTTTACAGAATCATAATATCAAAAAAGAGTGGAGAAGAACATACTGGTGAACAGAAAACCTTGTAGCAGTTAAATTACATTCACAGAATTCAAACAGGTTGCGTGCATATATCTAAGGAGTTAATTAGTGGGGAATAAAATCCTAATGTTTTTATAGTTTTACACAACATAGGGCGGTTCCTCTGATCGATTTCATTTCATTCACTTGAAGAGGGAGACAGCAGAATTTTTTTTTCCAATGTACCCCTTTCCTGCTCAAATTGTATTAACTAATTAATTAAATCCTAAAATCAGTTATATTCCTGTCCATTATGTGTAGTCTAAATATGTCTTTCTTCACTTTCATCATTGCAGACAGTGGTTTAATAAGCCGTCCTGTGAAGTAAAAAGCTCAATACATAAAATGTCTATGTGATTGCATTCGCTTTAGAGTGAATCCCTGTATGCAGAGCTATCTCCATGCTGAGTATTTATAACCCACTGCACATGAAAATGATCTTCACTTGAGAGACCATCTGCAAATACCATGGAGGGCACTGTAACGTTCCCAATATAACCTCAGAGCACGACCAGCTGAGGGGTTCGGTCAGCAGCCTCAGTCTGAGCTGCAGGGAGAAGTGACAAGTAAACATTCTGCTCTCTGTATTGCATTTGCTTTACATGTTGGGATGGAAACCATGATGAAAGGAGAAGATTCCGAGGAAGTAGAGATTGATTTGGAGGACTCTAGTGACCCTGATGAATTTGATAACGGGGATGAACCTCAGACGCTGTGGAGGGCACCTCCTGCGATGGAGGAAGAAGAAAACATACACACGTCTGCACTTGTGGAAATCAGTGACACCAAGCCTCTGATAAATGTCAGAGACCCCCGAGGTATCAATGACTGCCTCAAGGTATTACCTTCTGCAGTGGATCATTTGTGTGTTTTTGTCACATGGCATGCAGAACAAAAAAAGGCTTTTTGCGCTGCCCTCCAGTGGATTTCATCTAAATCCAAACTGAAGCATGACTACATAACTTTTTCTCTGTGTCTCCAGGTGACGTTTGAGGATGTGATTGCTGAGCCGGTGACGGTACGCAGTGGGGACAGAGTGTGGATCTGGAGTAATGCCCTGTTTGAGGTGTCCAGGGTTTGGATCTATAGGATTGTCACGGTGCTTCTGGCCATTCCTGTGTCGATCATCTCTGGACTGCTCTTTGCCATCTTCAGCTGCTTCCACATTTGGTAGGTTTAGATCATGCTTCTCTTCAATACTGAAGGTTCTGTGTGAGATCAGGGGAACTTTTGCTAGAAAAGGAATGCTATATTCATAAGCATGACTGTATAATCAACCCAAAAAATGTGTACATTTTAATTACCTTACTAATTATGCAGAGGGAGCCTGCTTGTAAAGGTAGTCCTTGATGCAACACCAACATTTTTCTACAGTAGACAACCACAAAACTGTCTCGAGAGAATGGCCTTTTATCTGAGTTTTAAACCACAATAGGTGTCAATTGTGTGTTACTCATTGCTCCAGAGGGAACAACATGAAACTGTTCTTATCTCATTTATTAACAAACATTTATAGTAGGCCTATTTTTAAGTTCCCCATCTTTTTCCACCTCCAACCAACCAACATTAGGGGGGGTGCATGAATGTTTGTTGCTCACATCCCTAACAAGAAACAACCATACAAGCTTCCCTCTGAGGCTGATTTTTGGCTCAATGGTGCTTTGAAACACATGTTTACAAAGGACAATGCTTAATCACTAATATTAAACTGTGTTTCATTGTACCACTCAAGTTTTTGATCAGTTGAACCAAAGACATCTTTGCATCTGGTTATAAACCAAACTATTGGACACATTGACATTTTACCTTGGGCATAATTGTTTACAAGATAACATTTTGGTAAAAAATTATCCGAATTTGGAATCCACCTTTCTACTATTTGCTTACCTTTGCCCCAGTTTTTAAAGTAAAAGGGATAGGAACAACCTGATCCAGAGAGATACTTTGAAAGATGACAAAATCCAAACAACAAGTGCTCTAAATTAAACTTTATATTACATACTTTATCTACAGGGTCGCCAAAATCCACACCAACTTACAGTAAAGATCTTCGCTGCTTTGAATTAAATATTGTGATATTAACAGATATTTGGTGAAATGTTTTATGTGGACTAAATCCTGATTTTCTTTGCCATCCCAATGCATAAGTCCTCTACTGTGTCACAATGCTGATTAAAAAATGGCAAAATGAAAAAACGAAACGTCTAAGGTAACCACAGCATCGTAATATTGTTTTGTGTGACCAATTAAAAAGTTTTCTAAGAACCTTTTCTTGAAAGCCCTTTGCTTTGATAAGGATAATCCTAACTCTTTTGATCAATGTTATCCAAATCTTACTCAAAAGTTTTTAACGACACCAAAATGGAGGTTAAAAAAAAGACAACCTGCTGGTGGCGCTGCTACAAGAAGTTCCCACGCAGGCCATCTGATGATTTTCTGGTGTGTTTTTTTTCTAGAAAGGAGTAATGTTTGTGTTTGTTTCAATGACAGGATGGTTAGTCCTTGTATCCAGTGTCTCTCTGTTGGCACACGATGGCTGCAGAGTCTTTGGAGTATTGTGCTGGGCATCATCGTGCTTCCTTTCTGCAAGAGCGCTGGGAAATGCTGTGCAGGTTTCAGCGTTCACCTGGCCAAGGAATGAGACACTTATACATACAGACTAGGTGTGTAATGTGGACTGAGCCCCAGTGGACAAGTGTTTTTTATCTTTCACTTTTTATACAAGAACATAATTTTATACCTAAAAGAAAATCAGTTTAGATATCAAATAATAATTTTAATAATAACCAGAAATTCGATCACTTTAGGGACAAAAAAGAGTCAGCCTTTTGAGAAATTGGGGACTCAAGGGTAACTTAAAAATGAAAATAATGAAAGTGACCCATTTTGTGAAGCAAACTATAGAATATTATATATATTTTTATTAGGAATTTGTGGATGTTCCAGAATCATTTTTTTTTATTTTTTAAAGAAAATTAAATTTGGGTCTTTATGTCTGTGTTTGGTTTATATATTCAGTTACATTTCATCACAGCAGTAAGAATTTTAAGCTTGAACAACATGAAATGAGCAACATAGGACCTATAATTTTTCTATCATAGAAGTATCTGATTTCAAACTTATGAATACTTTGTTCTGTTAAAAGTGAAATGTATTATTATGAAGTGTATTATATTGGATCAATTCTTAAGGGAAAAAATGGCATTTAAGTCAAGGTTGTATGTGTTTATCTCTTTGAAATCATATTAGCTCTGAACATAATGATCCTGTTGAAGCTCAGTGGGAGGCAAGGGGTTACAGACAATGATAAAGTAGACATGTGCATAATGTAACTCATTGGGTTTCCTTTTAAGACGCATAATTGTGATTGAAAAAGGACTATTGCTTCGTATGTTAAACTATATAATTCCCTTAATATTTTTTATTTATGTAGCTAAAGTTTTGGGTATGTTTTTGAACTGAATACTTGAGTGTCATTTGAATGTAATTTTCAGGATGTGGATGGAAGATAATAAAACATCCTACATGATAAACTGATTTAAGTCTCATTGACTGTTGTCATATCTAAAAACTGTGAATCTAACTGTGTACTCTATGTGTAGTGTCAGCAGTGCCCGCTGTATCTTAGTCAGTGTGAGGTAGTCATGGCTGCAGTTGCCTGCTGGCAATCCTTGAGTTCAGTTGTAGAATAACATTAAGGGGCATCTCATTTTATAAACTACCTTTCTCCTTCACTACCCCTCTGTGGCTCTGACTGCAGACACACATCTGCTGTCCTCTCGGCCTCTCTGGCTCCGTTGACACAGATTCAGCATACTCCATCAGTCAGAGAACAGCTTGTGTACATTTTACCAAAGCAGAAAGATGGACCTCAGCAACACCGACCCCAAGAATATAATATCAACAAGGTTGGTCCTGAAGGGGGATATAACCTTTTAATTATATATTTTTTTTTAAAAGAGTATAAATAAGTTTTTGATGCAACACTGGAGAGTAATGAAGCATACATGTGTCCAATGCCACCCAAAATCACTTACTGTTCATCATATACATCTCTGCTGGTTTTGTGAAGTGGCAGGGTTAGAGGAGCACAAGAAGCAAACGGATACAGAAAAAAAGATAAACCTAAATAATGAAATATGAAGTGAGTGCAATATAGATGTAATATATTTAACAGTGACATCTTATTTAACATTGTTTTGTTTTTGTCAATAAATACATATCCAAAATACAAATAACCATGTGTCACCGACTAATCTAAAGTGACTAACCATAAGCATAGGGAGAACATGCAAATCACACAGAACTGACCGCTGCCAGTTGGAGGAATCGTATTGTGGACCTACTTTCCAATGCTAATGACTGCACCACACTGCCACCCCTGGAGAAATCCACTTATAATTGCATTTCAATACATTAAATAATAACATTATAATACAGATAGCAACCGATAACATACTTTTTGCTTTGGCTAATCTGTATTGTAATATTACATGTAATACTGCCTGGAGTTAAACAAAAAAAATTAAGTGGAACCTGTTGAGAACTGTCCCTTTATAACCGAGCACATACTTTCTGCTTATACACACCCTCCCCGACCTCTACAAGATACAACAGTGAAGCTCAGATGTGTGAGATCAGCACTGTAAGGGCTGTACTCTGGCTTTATTGAGGGCTTAATACGGATTTCTAAATATTTCTGTTGGTTCATGTTACTTCATGGCCAAAACACACATTTAAGATCAGTGTCATCTGTGTTTGTTTGAATATATTTGAGCTTTTTCCTACCTGAATAATTACAACAATAAACTCCAGGCCTTTATTCTATGCTGACTTCTGCAAACTTTAAATGAGAAACAGTTTAAATACAATATAAGAGGTTTCATTTCATTACAACTTCGGTCTTACCTCCCACATTCCAAGAGAAACATTTAACGATCGGTGAATTATGTGTTTGTCTAATGACATATATTGCAACTGTATGAATGTGAGTTTCTGGCTCCATAAACAAGCTCCCTTTGAATATAGCTTTACCACGCTGTTTAGTTTGACAACTTGCCAGGCTATATAAAGTAAAGACAGTTTGAAAAAACACGCACTAAAGCCTATGCACATTATCTGATGTTGACACTAAAATTCTCCATATGTTGAGAACAACCAGATGGCACATTGCCTCAAATCATGCAGAGAAGAAACAGAGTAGAAAAATAAGATCTGTTGAAATCATCAGTTTGGCCACAGGAGGGGGCCATTACTCTAGTTTGACCCCAGCAGGATTAAATCTGTCTTTAAAGAACACAGAGCTCGCCATAGCACCATCCTGTAAAAAGAAGAGATGGAGTTGATGAAAAAAAATGTCATGTAGACACCGACGCAAGGAACTGTACTTCACATAGCACAAACACTGTTTGATGTGTAGCACAATTCTGCTGCAGAAAACATTGAAACCAGACTGCATGATGGGAAATGTATTCCCTGTTGATTTTGCATGTTTGACTTTTTTTTTTTTTTGAGTTGTTATAGTGGGGAAGTTTGGATTAAACGAAAGCAAATGGTGGATTTTATCTTTAATCATTTGTGCATATCAACATTTAACTAGTGATAAAGCACAATAGCATAAATATAACATGCTTAAGAGATGTTGCTTTAAGGCTCACAACAACTATTACAGTACGTGAATCAGTGCTCATTTGTATGGTGTGAAGATGCTTTTGTAATCTGCCAATCTCCTGCTTCTCTTCCTTCAATAATAAAAATCTCCTTATTCAGGGGAAACTGTGATAATATCTTATCTTTTAAGGTCAAATTAGGACAACAGCAAGATTCAAGACCAAAGCGGCAGCATAGCAACAACTCTGAAATATCTTGTTGTTGTATGCATAGAGAAAGACAATTGCAATTTTCACATGCCTCAGCCTACAATGCAAGAAATAATAATGTGTAGGACTCTGTTGTTCACAAAGTCAAAAAGGAAAATTGATATCTATCTGGTGTAAAAGCTTCAGTTTACATCATTTTTCATTCTCTACAAAAATACATTTTTCTCTTCCTTCTTGTTGTGGGCTTTATGTCTTTACGCTTGCACTGTCTGTTTAGCTGAATTCAAAAGCAATGCAGTGGCTGCCCCAGTGCTCCTGCAGAAGATTAAATGCCTGAATTGCAGGACTTGCATGATTGCCAGATTACTCCACTACCGGAAGCCTGGATGGCTTTCAGCTAGCTGGCACTTCAGTGTCCTGGTCCTCCCGTGCTGGTGGTGTGTGAGAGGCTCCGTTGGCTGCTCGTGTTCTTGATGACGAATGTGGAGCAGTTACTCTTGTGTGCGCACTGCCGATCACAGCTGCAGGAGGAGGGTGTGAGATACTGTCGACAGCAGCAGAAGAAGCATTGCTTCAGGTTGTGGAAGAGGTGACCAGCAAAGAACAAGTAGATCCACGGGTTACAGCAGCTGTTGAGGCTGGCCAGCAACATGGCAATGATGAAGGCCATGTCTAGGGAGAGGTACAAAGAACATATATGATAAAGGATATTGTCATTTTGATCCATCCATCCATCCCTGTAACATACTATAATTCCTGAGTCCAAAGTCAGTGTGTGTGCTATGTTTGGTCTTTAATGCTGAAATTGGAAGTGTGAAAACCATATTCCAAATCATGTTCGTGCAGGGCTCATTTTCTCTAGAAGGCTCAAATGTTGCTATTATGTCATACCACTGTATTCAAGGTTGCAGTGTATACATTTATCTGACAAATATTCATCAGTCACCATTCCTCAAATTATCAGGAACAGACAATGAAAAGTGAACATCTGGAGGAAGTATCTGGCCATATCTGAAGTTCAAACATCATATTTGATATCCCATTACATTACATATCATCTGATGTAAGCAGGGCACTTACTGTACTGGCTATAATGTTAGCTCTGTGTCCCCTCCCCAGCTGCCCTCCTCATCCTCAAACTAGGGTATCTCTAAGGGTATGTGATTGTTAACTGACTCCGACCAGGATGGGAGAAGACAACATTCTGACCTTAAGGCTTCGAAAGGTAAAGTAGTGGCTTTGTCCACTTCTTAAAAAACAATAATGTTTTCGACTAAAGTTCATATACAATGCCATGAACCAACATTAACGGTTCCCACTTGATTTATTTTTGTTGACTTTGGCGATCTCCTGTCTTCCTCCAGCACCACCATCAAGTTGACAATTTTGTGAGGGCGACAAAAATGTCATTAACTCCTTTCTCGAACTGAATGAACAAATACATCAGTGACAACTTTGAGCCTCTTTACTTTAATCTCCTTTTCAATTCAGAATTTCAGTTTATGACCAAGTACATGGAAACATTATAATGACTTTCCGATCAGCCACAGCTGCACTTTGTTTAGGCAGTTTTTTTTAGCACGTTAGCATGCTAATACACTGGCTCTTTAGAAAGGCTGTAGACTAAGTTAGAGGAAGATTGGGGCAGACTGTGTCACATCAAAACCACCTCTGGAGAGGTTTGGATTTTCCATTTCACACTGAAAGACCCTGTTCAAGCCAGCTGCACTTATATTACACATCACTTAAAGAAAATATATGAACTGCCACTCTGACGCACTTCAGACAACGGCAAAACATCTGGGATTAGAGCTGAAAAAACACAGCAGGGCTTATAGATACAAGACAAATAAGACTTATGGTTGCTTGACACAAACGTGATAAATGACATCAATTAAAAGAGGCATTCCTGAATGGAGGAATAGCGTATTTTGCCTTTCATTCGATTGATTAAGTTTCTAATCGTTAGAGGCACAGAGCACACTGAGGAAGCACAAAACAGTTGAAAGTGGAAGTGGAACATTTTTTTTCGTATCCTTAATGGAGTGAGAAAGATTTAGTGCAATATAAAAGAAAATGCTGACCTACTCTGTTCAAGGTGCTCTGACTCTCTATCGCTGCTTTGTTGTGAGAGGTGCACTGTGTCAAGCACAGCCCATCGAAATTATGAGACGTGTCCAAGAGATAAGTCAAACAGCCTGTCAATAGAGTTCTGCTGTGGGGAGCACAGTTCTCTTCAGGGAAAATACCACAAAATAAAATAACAGGCATCAAACCATTCTTTTCACCCTGATGCAGATCACTTTGACTTAACTGTGCATTCACTTTCTTGTGCTGCAAGAAACGTTAGAAAAACATGAATCTTGGCGGCTTTTATGTAAAACCATGATGTGCAGATATATGCAAAAAATGAGGACAGAGCTGTGTTGAAATCAAAAGTAGGACTTTGATGGTGCTGCCATCACATATATAATTAAGAATTCACACCCTGTCAGAGATTCACTTCACTGCCATTCGACAGACAGAAAGTTTTAAAGTGTGATAAGACCTAAGTTTAGACCCTGAAAGAGACTTGTGACTGGTTTCCCTGAGCAACAAGCAACTCATCTGAAAACTTAATTTGGAAGATAATAGATGCTGTGCATCCCCACTTCAAAGAGCACCTCAAACACACACTTTTTTCCAATCCAGGAAGTGCTCCATACTAACATTACTTCAAAGAGAATGCAATAACTGAGAGAGCTGAGCAGCATTTCAGTGAGATTTGAATTATCTTGACTTCCACACCGGGGTTTGAACAGAGGCTTTTCTCTGAACATCTTTCTTCGAAATGAGAAAGGGATTTATTTTTAATCAAACAGTGCAACTTTTTATGAAAGTGCTTCGAATTGCTCATGAAAACATATTGAGATAAGTCAAGTCGAGAACATATTTCTATATTCTGTCACTTAGTTTTCTCTCGAAGATATAAAGTATTCAAAAAAATATAGTATGTGCTACTTCTATAGTGAACTGGAATGACTGTCAGTAAGAATTTGTTTCTTATCACTTAGAGTAGCCATGTCATATAAATACACATTGTCCAAAAGAGAACCACATCTGTGAAAATATTGGATTTATTTAAAATTTAAAAAATTTAAGATTTTGCACATCTTTTTATATTTCAATTCATTTACCTTTATTTTATCTGGCAGTCCAATTCACATTTAAATGATCTTTTACAAGAGAGACCTGGCCAAGGTAGCAGCCAAACACAATCACAAACACATTATAAAACCATTATAACCAACATGGGAAAAACCCAAGTGGGCCTTAATGAAAAACGACCACATGCCTCTGCCACCACCTTCTTTAAGATGCTAGTCCATATGTTTAGTGATATCAGTGTGATTAATTTTAGCTCTGTTTGAAGATGTTTCCATGCCCATGGTGCATTATAAAAAAAAGGCAGACTTCCCCAGATCTGTCAGCGCTCTGGGTACTGTGAAGAGCAACAAATTAAAGATTGAGAAGAGTCTCACAATTCATAAGCTAAAATATACATAGTGGAATAAATCTGCTTTCCAAAAATGCCAATCAAAAGGTTTATGAATGCTAATACAGTAGATGGAGACAAGACAGTGACAAAGAGTCCAATTTTCATAGACGGAATGAATGTTAACTTCTAACAAACCATTTCTACACAAATAGTCTTCAAATCATGGCTTTTAAAGGATTTGCAAAACAGAATGCTAAAACGTAACAAATACTATTTACAAAGCTAAAAGGTAATAAGAAACAGCCTAATGGATGAATCCCTCCATCCCAACAATAAGGCTCTCCTGTTAAGACCATAGACTGTAAAAGTTATATATTGTTATACAGTCAACGGTTATGACGCACTCAGATCTGTAAACATAGCATGCATTCTTGCCTGTAATGTGTTTGTTTTCCCAATTTTGTGCAGAACTGCTTGGAAGAAGTCTCAAACAGGAAGACGATTAGCGTGGTTTCGTGACCCATTTAGAGTAAGTTATCTCTGAATCTCTTAATGCTGGGCAGTCATTTACTGTGGCTCCAATGACAACATTCAAAAGGTTATAGAGCACATCTGCTCCCTTGCTCTTTTCTCCCTCTGACTTTGATGTCCTGGTACAATTTACTCTATGCAACTTTCTCTGAGCTGATAAGCAGTGCAAATGACATTCCCATTCATCTGGGTTCACTCAGGGGAAGTCTGAAGTTAAACACCATTGTGTTGCCTTAAAACTGACGTGGATTACTTTGGTATTCCCAGAGATATTTATTGACTTACTTGTGTATCTGAGAAACTAAGGGCGCAAAGGGCTTACAGTTGCATCCTATGTAGGAGGCTAATAGTCCTCCAAGTGCACAGCCCGGGTTCAAGCATACGGCTCCTTTCCCACATGTCATTCCCCAATCTATCTCTCCCCTGTTTCCTACTCTATCCTACTGTCCTGTCAAATAAAGTCAAAAATCACAAAAAATACGTGTTTAAAAAAAGAAATAAAAAGAAATGTAGTGCTTACATTTCGTAATTCAATGTGTATTCATATTACAGGGTTTATAGACAATAAATGTTCATCTTGGCCAATAAGTGATGCCCTAATCACATGTCATTAATCATTTGTGTGATTTTGCTTTTACCTTCTCTTGGTGCAGCAGGATCCCATGCAGACCACATCTGGACAAAGAAGAAGGGAGTCCAGCACACAATGTATGCAAGGACTACCACAAATGTCATTTTCACAGTGCGGATCTTTGCCTTTGAAATAAGCCTCACGTTGCTCACACGAGAGAGAGGATGAGCACCTTTGGAGGGCCTCGGAGTCAGAGCCAGAAAGTGCTCCCTTCTGGTTTTTAAATTGAAGTTCTGCCATATTTTAAAGCATATCAAGCCATAGCAGATGCTTAAAATTGCCACTGGGATAATGTAAATGCTGAGACTCATCCATGTAATGTATGCTTTGGCACCCCACGGCTGTACAAAGTCCCCCCAGCAGTCATATACGCCGTGTCCGACCTCCTTTAATGAGAAGATGTACGCTTGAGGAGTGCTGAATATTAGGCTGAGCATCCAGGACCCGATCACACAGAAGCCATCCTTCCTCTTGTGCACCAAGCGGAGCGGCTGGCAGATCGCTAAACACCTGTCGATGGACATCAAGACGAGCATGTACGTGGATGCGAACATCCCCACGACCTGGAGGTATTTAACCAGCCTGCAGAGGAGATCCGGTCCGTAGAAGCGGAATGTGATATCCCAAATGAGTTGCGGTAACACCTGGAAGATTGCAACCACGAGATCCGCAATGCTAAGATGCTTCATAAAGTAAAACATCCGGGACTGGCTGTGTTTGGTGGCGTGGATAGCCCACAGGACGCACAGGTTACCGGTCAGAGCGAGCAGCAGCACCAACACCAGGACGGCAACTTCCACTTTAGCCACTTCTTCATTTCGTTTCAAAGGGTTCAGCGTGCTGTTTCCCAGGTGGCTGTCATTTACACGACTTGAGTTGATCCAGGAAACATTCTGCACCCAACTATTGTGCTCGCGTAAAAGCTCATCCATCGTGCGTAAAAGCGCCACTTTGGCGAAGGCAAGCAGTCACATCACACACACAAAAAAAGAAATCAGGACATCTACGTGAGTGTATTTGATTGAATTTCTAACGGCAGACTTCTGTTTTACGTCATCATCAGGTTTAGTTAGAATCCAAAAGTCAGCGGTCTCTGTCTGCAGAGAAACACAATTTAAAAGTTGTATTACGAACAAGTCAGAAGTACTATAATAATTAAAAATGAACAAATAATGTTAATTGTGTTGTATCACATAAATAAAACAAATTACTTAATTCTAAGCAAGCTTACCTTACACTGGAACCTCGTAGCAGCGCGGTCTTTATCACTCGAGCTCCGTGTCTGACCAGTGTCAGTCACCTCCTCCCTTTCTCTGATTTCCTCTGAAGGAAGCTGTCTTGAGTTTGAGCAGACTGCACTTTCCAAATCGTTTTTTCTCTCTTACCCTCCCTCGCTCTCCCTCTCTCTCTCCGTCTTCCTGCACATTAAGTTCGGCTTTTGACTTTGTGGAGTGCTTTGTGCTCTGTAAATGAAATATCTCTCCACGTGTTGATGAAGCTGTTTTGTATTGAGCAGTGAGTCAATGCTTAAAGAATCCACTGAATTTGAAGTGGTCCCTTATTTGATTGATTGATTGATTGATTCAATTTATTTCAGACACATCAAACATTTAAAAAATACAAAACAAAATGAAAAGCACGAAAATACAATAAACAAAAAACAATGTTCAAATTATTTCACAAAAAAAGAAAAAGAAAATTACATATATTCAATTGATATGCCTGAAAAGGAGTAGGAAGAAGTATAAAACTTATTTAATCCTACCCCTTTTCCACAGCTCAATAATTAATATTTATTAAATTAAATTACCTTCCTGTGTTCCTTATAATCTCTCTATATATACAATCTATCTATATACAATTTGATATTGTACTTGATATACTATGATTTTTTATAATTAATATATTTATACAATCCATATATTATACATATCTATTTGTACAATTTGATGTACTATATTTACATTTTATATATTTATACAATCCTTAAATCTATACAGTTTGGTACAGTATGTTTACAATTATACATTTGATACAATCTATATATATATATATATATATATATATATATATATAATTTGATATAGGCTACTATATGTACAATTTACATATATATAATACACATTAACATACACCTGTGTATACAAAACTTGTAAACCCAATTATTATTATTGTTATTGTTATTAGATTTATTTTATTATCATTATTATTATTATTATTTATTTATCTTTTCCTTCTTAAAGCTCTCCCTCATCCCTGTACCTTTTGAAAATCATTGCTTTGTACATTTTTTTAAACTGGATCATGTTTGGACAATGCTTTAGCTCCGTGCTCATACCATTCCACAGTTTTACACCACCAATTGAAATGCATTGACTTTTTAAAGTCGTGCGAACAGCTAATTTTTGACTCAGATTTAGGACAATTCCAGTCTGCTTCTACAAAAGAGTCACTCATTTTTATTAGAAAACCTTAAAATATGGAAAATCAGCAATAGTATGCTTTGGTTTATTATAATTATATCTTAGACAAAAGTAAAGACCTACTGTAAACAATGCATAATAGGGGATCTTAACAATGAAGAAAGTGCAATTTAAGGTTTCCAGGGTTATAGTCGTTCAATCCAGATGTACATCAGAGCAACAAAAAGTGGGCTGGTTATATTGCATGTAATACTTGTTTACATCTGTTATGAACCGTATCAAACAGATGTCCAAAATAATTCACTCCCTGTGGCCGAAAAAAAATCCCCAAATTTCTCCCAGGAAGTCATGAAAGGACTCTTACAGCAAACCCAGGCCAATACAATGAATTGAAACAAGATATGATTAAACTTAAAAACAAACATATCGCAAACAGTTGTCAACATTCATGCAAAAGTCAAATTAGAGACTGTATTTTATTTATTCACATCCGTTTTGGAGTTGATCATTTGATTGTTTTGTTTGTTTCATTCAAATTCCATTTGTAAAAAAAACATCTGACCTTGATTGCTCTGTGAACAGACTACACATTATCTGGCCTGGATATGTTTCTAAACCTGAATCATGGTTATATCTAGTCATTAAGTTGATCTATTCTATTCACATCTATCCTAAAGATGTGTCAGCTTGTTTGTCACCTTAGGCAACCTGCCAACCGGCCATAAAGAAGCAGGTTGCTTTGGTTTTGCTGGAGGAAAAAATGATGCATTATCCTTTACAATGAACATGTGAGCGTCACATGCAGAGTGTGAAAATGGTTTGTTCCTTTGATTTATTGAACACAGACAGTTGAACACATGCAGGTGTTGTATTATTGACCGTTTGTGCAGCTGAATAGGCCTCGTGAAAGATGTCTTGTTGTGTGTTAGTGGTAGATACAATCTGAGCAGACATTTTGGCAGGTAAATCATGCTTCCAGAAAAAGATCACAATACAAACCCATGTTTTTGTGCACCAGCTGCAGAGATCGACAGCTGTGATGTGCAGCACTCAAAAACAGAACTATGATATAATAAAGTGTTACAAACTTCTTCCAAAAAAATAGAAGAAACTATTTCATGAAATGTATTAATTAGCAAATGATCCGTTTGAACACTTATCTTTATCCGAGATCAAACAACTTGATATCCTCCATGGTGAACAATTATAAGCTTTTAAAGGGTCAGCCATCCATCCGTGGGTTACATTATATTACACTTTTTGCAGTTACACATTGTGTTTTACACCTCAAAACCCTACGTTATAAAGTAGTTTTACTATTTCAGTTCAGGTTTGCTTAAAAACAAGTTGCTGTATGACAGAGTTTGAATATACCACTAAGTCAATTTTGATTAGATAAAAAAAGTGATTGCTTCAAAAAACTGCACGAAGATAATAATGACACTTTAAAAAATATATTCAGTACAAATTAGAATGAAAATGAAGATTTTATTCTTGTATAATGTATGTAGGTTTCTCAGGTGATTTGTCATTTCCAAGGTTACTTGCGTCAAGGTGAAATTCCTACTCAGTGATGAACCAATGAGGAAGCCTTCCAGGTGACAATGGAAACTGCGGGCAAAATTATGAACAGGTAAGACAAAGGAGACAACAAGAGACACAGAAGTGAACTGAGCGGCTGCTGAAAAGAAGATTACATTTATTTTTTTTACTGATCCAAAGAACATTCTGAAAGGATTGCCACCAATAAAAAGGGCAGAGAGAAGAATGAAGGACATTTTATTATCTCACACGGTCCCTCTTTTCTTTAAAGAGAAGATTGGAAATAACTATTTCTGACAGGTTGGGGTATATTTCCAGACATATGCCAGATAGTTGACATGCATTATTTTCACAGATCAATTTTAGACCTGTCACAAGCTAGTTCTGGTTGATAAAACACATATTTTTGGTCAATACATTATCCAACATTTCACACTTGAGCTTGCATGTAAAAAAACCCACACTGCACTGTTGCTGGTATACATGTGTTATTAGAGCCCATGAAAGCGTCCATCAATACTATGTTATAGTGGGATGACAGATCTGATCAATGGAGACATGGAAATCTAAATAATATTATAATGTATAATATCCTATTATGATTTCTAACTGAGCTCAGATAAAAATAAATTCAGCAGAATCATGTCCATGGTTTGTTTTATTCAACTACAAGGACGTAAGGCCCAAAGCATCCACTTCATCTGTTTATGCCTGAGGCTGGCTCAAAGCCAAAAGAAAGTGTTTACCATTCACTCCAAAGCCTTTCTATACATCACTGATTTATCAGCTGCCTACATCGCATATATAAGGTGTCAAACATTATGTAATGTAGTAATAAATAGCTCCATGCACCAAGGGCCCAATAATTGGTATTTAGCTGAAGAACACGTACTGTGTTGTACATCAAGTTGTTATGAAATGTGAGTCAATATGCGGCAGCAGCTGGGCAAAACCCCTGAGGATTGGCACTCTTTGCTGTTGTGAACATACATTAAGTGCAACAGATTATTTGAAAAATGCTTTAAAAGTATGGTCATAAACAAGTTGTGACGTGTTATTTAAACTCATTGGAAACGTAACTGAGTGAAAATCATTTTAACAGCTGTTGGGAGGAAAAATAATAACTAAAGTAGGACATAATTCCAAGAAGAATTTCAGTTAGAGGAGATTGGGAATATTTGGAATATCTTGCAATAACAGCATTTCTGCTTCTGCCTCTGGTTTCTCTCAGACAGTTTGGAATGGATTATTGTTTGAAATTAAACTTGACCCAAAAGGCATTTTCTTTCTTTTGGGAGATGAATGAAAAACGCAAAGTTGCGACCATATTAAGCTTCAGTGTATAAAGCTGCTACTTCAAAATAGAGATAAGCCCTTTAAGACCCCATAATAAAATACACAACTTTACAGCAGATATAGCCATTTTTGCACCCAGTCTTGTGTCGCTTTGTGGTTGTTTTGAGTCATTTTGCAACTATCTGTGGTTGTTTTGTGTTGATTCATTGACTTCATAAATTAAATGTTAGCAATTGATTAAAGCAGAGGATTTGGTTAAGGCCCCCCTGACACCCCCAACTTGCTTGTCACCCTGATCAGTTATATCTGTGCCCTGTCCTGACAGATTTCCAATGCATCGTCTGTAATGAGACAAATTATTAGAAAAAATGAACCTGATGTTCAATCATTTTCTTGTTTACTAGACTCCTGTCAGAGCTACAAGACAAAAACTACATATATAACCTTACCCACTGACTGTAAATCTATTTATAACCAGCAAGTGCTTTCAATGGAATGAATGACGAAACATTACTTCCACTTCATTCTGTAGAGACTTCCCATATAAGCTTAAGAGGTATGTGGCACACTTTTTTTGGATACTTTGTTATACACTCACCGTTATCTCGCTCTGACGCCATCAGAGGCAACAGTGCAGAAAATTACATTAAGACAACATCATGACAAAAAGAACATGATGTAGAACTGGAAAATGTGGTTGAATGATTTTGTTTCACATAAATACCTTGACACAAAACAGATAGGTATCACAGTGAGGGGTTCAATGAAACTGGCTAAAGAGGCAAATATCCAGTGTAACCATTCTGACCACACAACTCTTCCTGACATTGATTCAGGCACTCCTGGATATGCATTTCATCTGCACATTTGAAAAATATAGCTGACATGTT
Organism: Labrus mixtus; assembly: GCF_963584025.1. Lineage (NCBI taxonomy): Eukaryota > Metazoa > Chordata > Actinopteri > Labriformes > Labridae > Labrus > Labrus mixtus. The sequence goes on along the minus strand of NC_083618.1, from coordinate 12,142,780 downwards.
GTGACAGTCCCTTGACTTGGTGATGTAAGTTTGGAGGCATCCCACTGTGGGAATGCCTGAGCACGAAAGGGTCACCGCAATACAAGGATAAGTCAGTGTGTTGGTACAGCTGCCTTGTGGTTTGTGTGCACTCACACAGGTATAAACCAGCAGTCACTCTCCTGTTTCTAACCTAAAGCATGTGTGTAGTGGTGGAGAGGGTCAGAAATCACTTGCAGAGCTAAATCATGTTAGCGTGACTAACACAAGGTTTGTGAGAACACTGCCAACCAAAACACAAGCTGTCTCCAGAAGATGATCTTTTTCCACTTGATCTTTTTCTAGTCTGGTTTACACGAAACCTGAAATAATAATAGTATTAAACACAATAATAATAATTTATTGATCCTGCGAGGGGAAATTCATTTTTACACTCTGTCTAGTTAACATGCTACACAAACATAGGCCGAAATACACACACATGCACAAACAGGATCCTGTGGACATGCACTAATGGAGAGGTCTCAGAGTGAGGGGGCTGCCCACAGTGGGTGCTCCTGAGTTGCCTTGCTCAAGGGCACCTCGGCAGTGCTCAGGAAGTGGACTGGCACCTCTCCAGCTACCAAACCAATTTCCGGACTTGGTCCGTGCCGGGACTTGAACTGGCGACCCTCCGATTCCCAACCCAAGTCCCTACAGACTGAGCTAAAGTTGAATTCCTAGAGTTTCAGTTCTTGTTGATTCGGCTTAACTTTTAATTTTAGTGTCCAATAGAGATAAGAAACATGTTTAATAGGGAGGCAAAGCCATTTACCTCCTGTTGGACAGACACCACAGTAGACAATGAGAAGAGTAGATGTAGTCCCCTTGATGTCAGCCATTGGGTTGTGAACTTCTGTTTTGAAGTCTGGATTTTGACGTTACAATCGTTGCAATCTTATTTTTTTTTAGTGCCAGTAGTGAAGATATTGGGAAAACAGGATAAAAAAGGAGAGTAGTAAATGGCTGTCAAACATTACCTTACCAATGTCATACAGTTATTCAGTCTAAGGTCAAGGCTAATTCATTAGTTGGCTATAGTATATCCAGTGTTGTCCCATGGGAGTTATGTTGGCAGTACAGTAGAAATGTTTACACAAAAAAATAAGAACGTTTATTGGAATAAGTGAGCACATGGCTTGGCCACACCTCCAATGGGAGCATCAGTGGCCATTATCCAAAACAAACCCTGCAAAAGCTCTTCTTATCACCATGCCCATTGTTCATTCTGCAGGGAAAGCGAACAAACCTGACTCCCACGTGGGACACCATGAATAAACCAATTTATTTGATGTGCTCACAAAACAGCTTTGGCTGAACTGTATGCTAGCACAATAAAAGACCAAAGTAACAGATAACTCTTCTACTGCTCAGACTTTGATTTTCTTCTCTTATAAGGTCTTAAAAAGTGTGCAACATTTTTTGGAAAGTTAGGAAAATTACAGTGACTTGTTTCAGAGAAAATAGTTTCAGCAACCCCTCTAGCATATGGATACAATTTAAAGTAACAGGGATAAGAGCCAAGTCCACAGGGAATCCGTAAGATAACAGTGTACACCACTAGCCTTTGGCACTTTTCTAAGAGGATAGCATACTCGCAGCGAGGTAACATCTGCAGCTGAGCCCAAGAAATTGAAAATCATTGACATGTATCCAAGCAAAAGGTTTTGGTTTTGGTTTTCAACTTCTCCTGTGAATGGGTTATAAAATAGGCACCATGATTCCTTTACCAGGTAAAATTCAGTGGAAAGGGTTCTCAGATGTTTGCATGGTTTGCAAAAGGTTGTAAGTTATAGTTTCCTGTGCTGTCTTACCTTCACCACAGATGTAATCACAAATCAGATGTTTTGTTTATTTAAGGTAAATTGGACTTGACATCAGGTTCTACTCCCACTGAGTAGAAGCATTTCAAGGTTATGCTTGGTGAAACTGAGATGGATGGAGACTGGGATGGCCACTGTTTAATGTAATTATTTTATACTGGATTGTAAACATTTCTAGGTCCTGCCCTTAAGTTTGAGCTTCAAGAGTAAGCAAGTTGTGTCCCAACATTTATTCTCCTCAAGGTATACAATTTGACAAAAATAGTGGACTTTTAACCAAATACTGCAGGAGAAAAAAAATCCAGTTTGAACTACTGATTGGAATCACAGCTGCTTTTAGTGAGTTTGATGACTTGTTGTCTTTTGCACTGTGTGGCTATGTAAGTGTAACGGAGTTAATGATTCCAATTGCCATCACTTGGCATAGCATGTCTTTATTTGACTATTTCTATTGTTTAAATACTGTTTATAATTAATTCTAATGAGTATCCATGGGACTCTGTATAACATGAGCGCCTTTTGCTGGAGCCCGTGACGACTTGAGCGGTGCAGCCCGTGTATCTTTGCCAGTCTGCACTATGCTGTCCCCGTGCAATATTGGAGCTTATTACTAGAAGAATGGCTGTGAGAGACCGTATGTGCTTCTGTTGTTATCAGATTAAACGGCGTGCTGGTGCCAAAAGTAAAAGTGTTGCCTGATTCATCACACAACGCAAGAGAGAGTACACAACCGCTACATAAGCAAATAGCCAAATTAATCCATGCTTTTAAATATGATTAGAATACATGCAAATATACCGTTACAGTTATGCGATGCAATTGTTAAGAAAAGTAGTGATTCTAAAATATCAATTGTGAATTATGTTTGGAATAAAAACCTAAATTATGTAAAAACATCACTTGCAGCCTTTCACAAATGTAAACACCACACAAAGTCAACAAAGTAAGACACTTCTAGACCATACAACCAGCAGTGTGTTAAGAAATCATCTTACTGACTGTTGTGTAACTAGACAAAGAAGGGACATCTCAACAAGTAATTTAATAACAAAAAGAAAGTTATAAAATGTGAAATGAAATCCTACAGATTTTGACAGGGGAAGAGTCCAAGGTGTACCCCGCCTCTTGCCCAATGGCAGCTGGGAACGGCTCAAGCCCCCTGCCACCCCATACAGGAAAAAGCGGTATAGATTATGGATGGTCGGATGGAAAATGTATAGATAGCGTGTGTAAAAAATTATAATAATTAACATTTCAGGACAGCATTTTATAAAACCAAAAGAGATCAAAGCAGAGAAAGCATAAGAGAATATGATCCTAAAGTCAAACATTGTGCTTTATGCCCGATAAATCATACCAGATGGGGCTTTGTCATGGATAAGACATGTTTGAAGTATATAGACACATAGAGAGGTGTATCCTCCTCTATGAAATTGGGGAATGTGTATTGTATAACTAACATAGGGAAGAGTTTTACACTGAATGAACATGGCCTTGGGTAGCCAACCTTGAACCCCACTGATCAAGCCTGTGATATAAAAAATGTTCAAGTAAAACATGTCCACGAGAAATGTGTTCTACATGCTCAGGAAAGTATTAAGACTAGTACTAAATTCCAAGACTAAAATTATGTGCTTCACAATGTCATAGACCTGTTAAAGATGCTTAGATTTTAAATTGAAAAGCAAGGGGATTAAATGCATCTCAACATCTAAATACCTAGGTATTTTTCATGAAGAAAATCGGACATTTAGTCAGCATATCAAGTCTATTACAAAGAAACTGAAGGTAAAATCAGGTATTTTCTTTTGAAACAAACCCTGTTTTTCTTTTGTTGCAAAGAAAATAATCCATGCAACAGTTTTATCAGTGATTGATCACAATGATATTCTTCATGCATGCTTATCCTCACTAAATATGTTGGACTGAGTGTACCATACTTCCTTGCCATCTGCCATCATGTCTTGTATGAGAAAGTAGGTTGGCCTTTCTTATACTACATAAGGTTAGAACATTGGTCCATCTTTCTTTCGAAGGCCTTACAACATGAACTGCCTTCTTATTTATGATCACTACTGACTCCTGCCATCTTTGGTAAAAGTGCTTTTAACGTTTTTGCTCCTTCATCTTTGTCTGATCTACAGAGTCACCTGAAAACTAGATCATTTTATTAGCATGGATGATTTTAAAAACAGGATTAAGGGTCATTTGACCAATGTATGCACATGTCTTACTGATTACCGCTGCTACTTTATCGTCTGATGTAATTAGTGCTGGTTATGGACTGTTGTTTGTTCTTTGTGTAAAACTTGCGTGTTGCTGTCTTGACCAGGACTTGGTTGTGAAAGAGATTTTAAATCTCAAGTGGAATACTTTTGTTACCATTAAGGTTAGAGAAAAAATATATTTGCAGAAAAAAACACGTGGCTTCTGCAGCTTCACATTGAATGCATTTCATTATAGTACAATTCAAACTTGATTCATATAGTTAAGTGGCATACTTTGACATATTAGGCAATATAAACTACTGAGACAATTCTTGGCGGTTCACTTGGTTTCGGTTGCATCTGTGTATTTTACCAATGAAAGAAGATATTGTGTTTACAGATCACGGTGGGAGCATGTATAATGCAAACAAGATGTAGACTACATTTGAATTCTTAAAGAAATCCACATCACAGAGTGTTTAAGAAGAGGAGGATTTTCATTTGCAATGGAGCTCAGAGAGGTATCAACTGAGCTGACCAGGAATTTCAGCCAGTCAGTCAGTAAGCTATTGAGCTATAAAATTGTGTTTATCCACATGTAGCCGACATTAGCAGCCAAGTTTTACAACCTCTCTTTCTGCAGGACTCAGGAAGGTGGATTAACATTTTGGTTACGTGTTACCAAGAAACAAAGGAACTGATCAATGATTTAAAGAACCCATATTATGCCCTTTTTGGGGTTCGTATATTTAATCTATGTACCTACTTTTGTACGTTCACAATAGCTAAAGTCCGAAAAAAGTGTCTGTTTTCATGTACTGCTCCTCCTTGCTCCCTCTACGCTCTGAGTCCATCAGCTGCACTCTGTTGAGCCCACACTGTTAGACCCCACGTGGGCCAAGTCTGCTCTGATTGGTCTACCGATCCGCTCTGTTGTTATTGGTCAGTTGCTCAGCACGCGTCTTGGAAATTTCAACATGAGCTGCAGGGCTTGCCACAACGAGCCAATGGGCTTAGATCAGTGATCTCACACTGACAATGACGTCGGACTGACAAATTTTTATCAAGGGGGGCTAGAACCGAGCGTTACATGCAGCTAATGCTACAGCTAACAGGAGGAGGTAGGAGAAGCCGCGTTTCCGCGGACTTTGAATTTTTGCACATAGATGTGCCTAAACATGCACAGGACACACACTAAAGGGCATATAAAACCAGAAAAAGCATAATATGGGACCTTCAAGTCTCCCTCTAAGACAGGACAGAACACTCTGCTATCTACGAATTGACCCCAAAGACATGAACTGTGACCGAAACCAGTCTCGGCAAAGTCATAAAATTTTACCATCTGTTAGAACTGCTGGAAAGCTGATTAAACCACAGCGTTCAATTCTGCATCAAATGAACATTTATGTCTTTCTTCATCTAGATATTTGTAATTGTCACATTGAATGTATTGCAATCATCTTTTTAAACTCAAAATCTGATGTTCAGAATACAAATGAGAGTTATAATAGTTTTAATAGGAATTTGGCTTGTATTGCTATTGCCATCTAGTGTTAGAATATCCATGAATACGTAACCTTCATAATTCTACATTTAGACGTGTTATAAAGCATACTCTTTGATATTAGCTAGAAGGTGTTATTTAAAGATACCAATTTCTTTTCCTACTTTATTAATATGTCTTATTAAGAATGTTGACTGTATAACATGGTTTTGTTCACCTACAGGCTGGGATTAACTGAGGATGTTCCCAGGTGGTGTGATTTTCATCTCAACATGAATCTGATAGAAATGTTTGTCTAAATATATGACGTGAACCTACATCAACGTGGATCTGATAGAAATAATATCAAAATTAATGTATGGTGACGTATATATGTTTAGATTCTTATTGAGTAAACTCAGTTTAATTTAAACAATTGTCCTCCGGTCAGAGTGGGAGTAGCCCGTGGGCGGCCCCCCTCCTCTCCTCCACCTGATAAGGCGTGATAAAGGATAAAGGTGCTGATCCAACCTTCACAACAGGGTCCTAAGTCTCTGACTAGACTCTTCTCCTCAATGCCTGTCAGCACCTGTGTGTCCAATCGGACTCAAAGCTGATCGTTTGCTCTTACTGACATTGTTCCCTTTTTCTAGATCCTTGCTTGTGTTGTACTTACTGTCTGACGTACGTCGCTTTGGATAAAAGCGTCTGCTAAGTGAATTGTAGAATTGTAGAATAAGAGTTCACACTCAGCTCAGATCTCCAGTTTTAGTTTTAAGTTTAGAACTTCAGGTTCTAGCTTCTTGTTCGCTTGTCTTCGGACTTCAGTTCGAATCACTTCTTTTAAGTTTGTGCCGTAGAGACGACTCTCTGCCGAACTTTTATCTTCAACGCACATTTTTGGAAACATCAATTCTTTCTGGCTCAAGCAAGGCTTTTGAACTTTCTTCTCCAAAGTCTTTGCTCTTTAATTTTGAATGCCAATTCCTTAATTTGGATTCACCGAGATGGCCATCAGGTTAATCTGAATTGGAAATCGACGTATCAAAAGACTCTTTAATATTTTTCCTGTTGGATCCCCTTGGAGCTTCTGAGACGATGGCTGAACCGACGTACAATCTCCATCCCAGCTGCACGCTCCGACCAAGGTGTTAAGGCATCTAATCTGGCCCGTGGACCTCTCTGGTAACCCTGGAAGGGAAAACTTGTCGGAGACTGAAACGCGGGACCAGCCGGCGGAGTTCAATCGAACACAACTCACAGTAAGAGTGCTGGTTGCAGTGGTGATGAGAGATTAAGTTGTGAGTCGTGTCTATTCAGAGCCCCCTTTAAATCCAAATAGAATCCCAAAATTTGTTTATCAACTTTTTCCCTTTTTGATCATTTGCTGATTAAGTCATTCAAACGATACCGCGTCTTATCTCATTACTAAATATATAATGTCACCATACATTATAATTGCATTATCCTGATCATAATAATCATATTCTTTATCTGTTTCATCTATACCCTATTGTTTACCCTTTTTATATTACATTTTACACATAAAATTCAGGACTTTGTCTGTGTGTTTTCTTGTTTAACATTTCTAGAACTTACTTCTTTCAAGATATGAAACTGACTGATTAATTAATTACTACAGGTAATATTAATTTCCTTACTTTGTAAGGTGGTGCGCCGAGGTAAAATAAAGATATAATATCTAAATTAATTACGCTACACACAAAAGCTACCAAGCTGTCTTTGAGGTGTTACTCTACATTCAGCAGACATACTCAGACACCACAAATCCGTAAAAAGTTTGATCTTAATCCATCCAGTAGCTGTCCCAATTTTTCAGTCTGGTCCAGAGTTCTGAAAAACTAAGATTGTCCTTGACATGCACAGAGCCGTGCCTAATAGCATTGCTCTTTGCAAAAACAACCACGTAAACTTGCTGAAGTAGAAAAATATTAGCTTTGAACTTGTGTATCTTTCATGTGGATATGATAGTTTCAGTACATCTGAATATGAGCATTATTTTGAGATATTACTATATTTATATATGTTTATTCTCTGGCTCTAGGAGCAGTACAGGCACATCATTTAGATTACTTGACATGATAAGGATTCTTGTTCTATTCAAGGCTATAAATATTTCAACCCCATGTCCAAACTCGATAACCAATAGTCCCAATTTGACTTGTCTGTATGTGGTTCTTAACAGTTCTGGATTTATACCCAAAATTTGGTATGGCCCAAATCTATAAAAGCAGATCCTCAGATAACTCAATAATAATCTGATAACTTAGTTGCACTGAAAAACACGTTCTCTTTCTTTTTAACAGTGCTTGCCAATGCTTTAAATGCATGTCAGTCTAATTTTACCTTGCTCTGTGATTTACTGACATGTTTTCCTCAGAGTCTGACCAGAACCAAAATGGGAAGAGTGGGTGTTTTGTTGACCGAGGTCAAGTGTATGAAAAAACCTTGTAAAATAAATCACTCGTATCTATCTTTTAATGTGATGACTGCTGGGGGTTGATAAGTAACATGCTAGAAAAGTAAGTATCTGTAATGAGAACATTTGTGTTTTCTTAACATTTTGATCTCTGCTTTTCCTTAAATGTTCCATATGTAGCTTTAACTTTAATATATGACAACATTACATATTTTGTATCTGTCTGTGCCAACATTTACTGAGCAAACTCTAAGGTGCCAAGAATCTTTTCGTTTCATGGTTGCACCATTACTTTATAAGGAAATACACCATATACAAAAAAAATATTTAATCACAAAAACCATTATACTGTTGCATACAAAAGTGGATGGAAAATTTTGAATAAAATAATTAAATTGTTGAATAAAATAATATCAGGTTAGTCAAAGCACCAGCTTAAAAACGGATTGTTTTTATGAACTATGTATTGCTGATTGACAAAGGTCCAATACTATAACACTGTTTATGAAACAGACATAGAGGATTTTCTGGCACAAACTTCTCCAACTGACAAGGTGCATGAAGAGTGAAAGGCTTAGAAGAGGTCAAAATGCTCCAGCAACACTTGTAGTAAGAAGATCAACTTTATTAACAATTTAGACCGACGCGTTTCGGCTCGTGGCCTTGAGCCGAAACAGGATGACCCTGATGAAGGCCACGAGCCGAAACACGTCGGTCTAAATTGTTAATAAAGTTGATCTTCTTACTACAAGTGTTGCTGGAGCATTTTGACCTCTATGAAACAGACATAGACACACTTTGACAATAATTCAGTAGCAGCAAAATATGGCTAAAATAAAACTGAGTATTCAATGGCTCGCTCTTTGACAGATTACATTTCAACAGAAAAATTCAATTTACAGCTTCCTTTTTAGATGTGTGTTAAATATTCAGCAAAATCTCCAAGCCTGTTACATGTGCTTCACATTACTCTGTCCATGTGTATCTCTTCCTTCTATGAGGTTATTTCATCTCATCATCTGTCTCCATGAGCAAGAATCTTTTAATCTTTTAATTCAGGCAACGAGAAATATTTGTCTATGTCCAAGGCAACAACTAAATACTCATTTGTTTTGTTGCCAAGAGTTAGACAATAGAAATTAATAAAATACTCATGTTTGTTGTAGCTCACAGTAAAGCATGAGGCATCGGATGGATAGACAAACATTAACTCATTGTGGCATTCAGGATACCAAGGTGGGTGTTTCAGGGATGTTTGTCGGAAGTGGAGCAGCAGAGGGAGATCAGCAGGCACGACTAAAAAAGCAACAACAACAAACAAAAAAACTCTGCTTTGCCTCTGTGCACTGCCTGCCAGCACCTGTGTCCGGACTTAAAGCTGATCTTTCACACTAACTGATGTTGTTTCCTCCTTTCTAGATCCCTGCTTGTGCTGTTCTTATGCTCTGATGTATGTCTCTTTTGAAAAAAAAGCGACTGCTAAATGAATTTTAGAATAATTCAGTTAAAGCACAAGGCCCTTTGTGGCAATGTGATGCAGGTCAGCTCAAGACTCAGGAGCTTTTCATCACCACATGGCTCGTACAAAATGGAAAAGGGAACTGGTGCAGAAGGAGGTGCAGACTTGGAAGAATGAACAAGCACCACAACCCCGATGGAACTGCTGATCTCCTGGATGAGGTTGAAACAAGCAAAGGAGGGGACTGTCACCTGGCATTCAGTTAATGATCGAGGATGACCAATGATGTCCTTACCAGTCCATCAAATCAGTTCACATCGGGCATTATACAAATAATATTTCAACGCCTACAACAACTACGACTACAAGGAATTTCTGCACTTCACAGCACAAGTTTCAAGGGGTGTTGGTTCAAAGACAAGTTTAAACAAAGAAAGAAGGTAGACGAAACTAAACAAAGCAGTAAACTTTGGCGGCTGCATAGCAAAGACGAGTGATGGATTGAAAGTGACAGAACACATGAGTCCATGGCACAGTTTGCCAGCAGGTCAATAATATCTTAAGGCGTTCTGCCAGACCTCTACAATAGCGTACAGTACACAAGCATTCAGCAGAAGTCTAATGGATGCACTTCTTTATTTAAAGTTGTGTTACAAAGTTGTATAAACCTCATGTGACTATACACACAAATGTTTCCCAGTCTCATCCTCAGTGAAGAATAATCAGTTCTGTATCGGAATCAGCAGATATTAGCCCAGGTATCGGATCAGTAACGTACCTCAAAAAGTTGGATCGTCCTATCTCTACTATAGTAATCTGCTTGCTTGCAACAAGAACAGAGAGGAGATGCAACCAAAATTGCAACAGTCATTTCTAGTAAGTGCTCATCAGCCATGTTTAATTTGAACTAAAGCTTTATCCTTCAACACAAATAAAGTACATAGTGTACAATGTCCTGACCTATATAGTGGTGTGCTAACCGCAGCAACTGAACTATGAAACAGCTGTAGTCTTTAAACCAAGCCAAGCTAAATATCTGCAAAGTAGCCTTAAATTTATCATACACACATAAAAAGTGGAATCAAAGTCCTCATCCCTTCTGCCTGAAAATGATCCAAGTATATACAATAAAAGTTTAATAACATTAAACTTATTAAAAGAGTTAAGAGAGTCTAATGCAGCTTGATAGCTTCAGACCAGACGGCCTCTTGCTGCTTTATCTATCCCTCCTCAAATACATTAAAGCTAAGCTGACCACCAATCATACGCTGTACATGCTGAGTTTGCTGTCTCATCTTGACTGCAGATGAGAAAGATACGGCCATAATGAAACATACACATAATAATACCTGATTGAAACACAAGGCAATTCAATTGAATGGCTGGCATGTTTTGGTATCAATGTCTGCCATCTTGAAAGGCAGGTATGAAAGATTTGTTTTTCTTTTTGTCAGCTAATCAAGTATGATGAGTGCAAAATTGTTCTGAACAAACATCCACATGATTAAATTTAAGGTTTTCTCATCAACTCTTGTTTTGGTTTCTTCCTGGTACTTATCACTGCATTATGCAAGACTGGAGGAAATGACACTAAGTCTCAGGCTGCTAACACGATAAAATGACAACAAAGGAAATTACAGTTAACTTGTTGAATAGAGAGACCTCACTTTATTTGAGTATGTTCTAAGAGATCTTTTACACATCTTGATTCATTTAAATGCCTGTTCCTCCAAACATTTTGTATTCTGTGCCGGTGGATCTATTTCATTTTCAATTACACACATTTGGATTGTTGGACAGCGAGTTATTTGTGCAACTTTTGAATCGTATTTATTTACCTCTCAGATGGAAATAAACTGCTGTTTCAAATAATTCATTGAAAAGCCTAAATTAAAAAAAAGAAATGCTTACTTGCATGTAAAAGTATGTGAAAGTTGCAAATTATTAATTAATGAATCAATCAAATTTGATTTATAACAAACCAAATGATAAATCATCACATCGGAGTTCTCAGAACACTTAACAAAAGAGTAGGTCTGGACTGTATTCTTTGTTACATTAGAGACCATTGCCTCTTAACAGGCAAAAACCTTGAGCAGAACCAGAACCGTTGGCGGTTGGTGACATTGGTGACCAGACTCATCTGCTGAGACCGGATGGGCCAAGACAGTGGCAGAGGGAGATGTAGAAAGAGAGAGAAGAATTGAGACCAACGAACACAACTAAAAAAGAGAATCATTTTTAGCTGGTTAGAAAACAGACTAAAACTGTTACTGATGCCTAAATATGAGCTACAAAAGCAACTAAGAACATCTGGAAAAATATTTCTACAAGTTACTTTTAATGCTCGTCACTGTTTTCACTGGGTACGTAAAGGGGAGGGATTGTTTTATTTTTTAACTCCTGCTTTACCTGAAGTGAACCACTAGCCAATAGGGTTAAAAGAACTGTGTTATGATCTGTGAAGCTGGTGTTGATGGATGGAGCTACACGCAGACCAAAGCTGGAGATTTGTCATTCCTTAGTAACAATGTGAGACTGAACAATCATACACTCATTCCTTTAGATATGCCAGGACTGCTCATTGACAAATCCTGACAGTCATGCTTAAAATGTTAAATTGTAAACATCTTCTCAAGAAAAAACGTAGCCTAATCCAAAAATATTTTCAGAACTATGAACAAAAATACCACATAGTGTGTCCGTGCGAGTTGGGCTTTGAGAAATATTTTACTTTTGCCAACCTTCAGTTGTTCGTTTCCAATTTGACATGCTTATTACAAGAGTTTTAGAGTCATTTTTCATCTTAACAATTTGCATACATTGTTTGTGTAAAACAACTGTTGATGGGAAACCTTGATTTCTTGCATAAGTACTAAATTAGAGTTAACATGCAACGCCCCAAAACTCAACAGATATTTTTAGTCACTGTATCATGTTTTTCATAGTCTCTTCCCAGCAGACCCCTGGTTATTTCAGTAAATAAACAGCTTTGAATCAGCTTTTCCAGTTTTGCCTCAACAAAAGTGGATGCTAAACAGTCCCCTGAAGCTCAAAGGCTAATCATAACAGCACTCAAATTTAAAGACTTCCGAGAAATCAAGTCCATGTGATCTGTTCTTACAATTTAAGAGTGCATCACTGATAATATATTACTAATATTAAGTATTTATGAACGTTTTCATCCTTCTATTTCTTAGTGAAAACAATAAAAAAAAAAAAAATGAGCTGAAAAAGTAAATTAAAAAATAATTCTCACAATGATACAAGAAAAGAAAGATCTAAATTATTCCTTGTGGCAAGACAGTTTGGACTCAACTGTAGATAATAACTTAGAACAATGCAGATGGCTCACTGTGACACCCGCCAAACCATATCCAAACATCTCAGGAGCTTTGAGTCATATCATGTCTTCATCACATTTCTGCAGTGAATCAAGTGTTTGTGGCTGTAGCCTCTGAAGGAGTTTACATTTTTGCACTTGCATGGAGGAGCTGAGGAGTAAAGGAAAACTCTGTCACAGTTTTCTTTCTACCTATTCCTTGTGACAGATTCTAAATATTTACAAGCTGGGTAGGACAAACTGTTTGAAAGGATAACCGTTGTATGGTTATTTAACTGTAATTTAATACTCCAGATCCTCAATATTTCTGAACCCCAAACAAGCGAGTGGGGGTCCTCTTAGTCTGCTTTTAGTTTTTACCAGCCAAATGGGTTCTGACGTGATATGCATCCCCAATCATGGCCACCAAAGCCTATAGGAAAACTTCCAATTGGCTTTTTAGGGCTTCAAAAGCAATCACTGTATGCATAATGAAAACAACTTTGCTTGAGCACTTGACTTGCTTGATTGCAGCTGTGGAAAATAGAAAATAAAGGACAACTTAGATACCATTTTTATGTTTCTGGAGGTGCTCAAAGCATGGGTTGAATTTGTATTGTAATTTTAGCTAGGGCTTTTTAATGTATCTGGATCGTAATGCATGTAATTCAAATTGCTCAAATTAGATTTTTGGAAACCTGAAAGTCAACATATACCTTCATTTTTTACCACTGATTTATTGATGTCTTTTTCAGAGTTTAATGTAAAAGGGCTTGTGTACTGTGGCACAATTCTTTTCCCCATTGTTTGGTCTCAGTGTTGAATTCTCTTTACACCTCATCATATCTTCTGGGTGCTGGTACTTCAGTTTAACTGTTGCTAGATGCTTATGTAAGGAAGCATTGACAGTGCTATGACTGTGCTAATTTACAAATGCTAAGCATGTTTATTGGATGCTGTGTTCATCATCCTACTTTAGTCCGTCTGCATATACATTTGGTAATTAGCACTGAAATACAGTTGTGGATTCCTTTTAAGTGTTCCTATAGAAAGTAATTTTGTTTCATTTACATGGCACTATTATATGACAGTCAATAGTTCTGGAGAAAACTGATTTGGCCCCAAACTTTCTGGACAAACATATTGTTCGAGTAATGTTACATGGACCCACATTGCTAGAGTGGCTATAAGGCTATTGTGTGTACAGCAACTGACTTGAATGAATAAAGTTGTTTTGAGGGTTTAACGTTAGGTATAAAGGGACTAAATGTAATAAACATCTGAGAAATTCAAAATTCAGCTTAATTTTTCCTTGTCTTTGAGTGTCCTCAGTCAAGGTCATGATTGCTGAGTACACAGTAGCATGTGTGAAAGGTCTCGTCCCATCTTATTCTTTATCCTTCAGTTCTTTATTTTTCACCCTTGAGACTCAGGCTGATTGGTGCCATTGTTTCCACTTGGTCCACAGGAAGAGCAGAGGCCAAGCAAACAAACAATCCCCTGCTACAGTGTTTCATATGTAATACAGTACACCCCAAACCTGGGAAAAAAAAGCCTACATCTGTATCTCATATTAAAATGATAAGCATGAAATCAATAATGGGGCGCTCTCAGCAGTGTAACTTAATAACAAGGCTTCAAGCTTTCATGAGATTCAAGAAACTCTATCCATATCTAAATCTGTGCTGCTCCTGGCCATTTACATTATAGACCCAATGGTCCTCATACTTAAAGGGTAGACATTCTAGATGTTCACATTCAAAAGATGGAGGTGAGCAAGTTTTCATATAGTGCAATAATCCTCAAATCAAAATGTGTCAAAACCCCGTCCATGATAACAGTGGAGATGACTGCATGCACCTAATCACATGCTGGCTTTGATAATAGCATGTTCCTGATCAGGTCAGACAGTAAGTATCACCTTGACTTATTTAATAGACACGTGACATTTATCTCCAACTTAAATATCAGTGAAAGAAGTATCCAAGCTTTGCTGACTAAATGTTGCATTGCAATATGAAGAGAAGCCAGGATGACAGAAAATACAATTGCATATTTGATATCATGGTTGTGTAGCTCGAAATGATATCATAGCTTTTGCTATTAATTGTGAAGCCAAACTCCCAAGTCGACCCTCAAAACGTCCCGGTAATAATTAATTGTTAATGGCCTGAACTTTACTATCGTCAAAAATAGTCAATCGAGATCGCCCAAGGATGAAGCCAATGCTGGGTGTTGACAGTATGATACTGATGAGTTACTGTTTCCCACAATTGGGTCAGGTAATTATTTGTAATTTTTCCTCAATACTCAAGTTTACAGAAATGTAAGGGACAAAATTATGGTTTTGGATTTAAAATGGTTTATGATACTTACAGCTTTATGTATAGCACCAATTTCTTGGATTATCGATGAACCCAAAGAACCATGGCAACTTGTTGACAGTGTTTTCTACAAAGATGTGTGAATGTCCTAAAAACAGTTTCTCGGGCAAAAAGGTATGCGTTAAAAATACCTTCAAGAATCTTAAATTGCCTACAGAAAAAAAATGCCATATTATCTTTATTAAATACATGAAAATAGCCTTAGCTAGACACAGATAATCTGAGTTATATAATCTCATTACTTGTGATAGATCCCAAGGCTTACTTATTGAAACATCAACCTGCCAGGAGTGTTGTGGCTCTAGTCTCTGTCATTTGCCTCTGGGCAATTGTAGAGATACCAATTAACCTAACGAGCATGTATCTGGACTGTGGGAGGAAGCTGGAGTACCTGAGGAGAACCCACACATGCAAACTCCACACAGAGAGGACCTGCACGACAGAGATTTGAACCAGTAACCTCCTTGCTGTGAGGTAACAGAGCTAACCACCGCACTACCATGCAGCCCTGGGATTACACCATTCACATAAAATGTCCAACTTCTGACTGTCACCATTTTTACACACAAGCATGCTACATCAATTCACTGTATTCAACTAACAACATGAATACTTCCAGCTCTGTGCTCTGCCAAGGTTTTATCACACTCCTCCTAATAGCCAGTTTTACAGTAATAGAACTTAGAAAGGATATTAAAAACAATTCTGCTTTTGCTCTTTGGAGCTTCCATCTGTCCTCAAAATGGCCTTACTCATAATAATCAATTATTTTTACCACCACTGACCCTGTGCTGCCCTCTCACATCCACCTTTGACAAGTACTGTAAAGGTTGAGTGCTACTGTCATCTGAGCTGCTTGCACAGGTCTCAAGGCAATGTCCCCTGTCCCATTATTGTCTGAACAGTAAAAATTCCTTTGACAAATTGTTCACTTCAACTTCAGCCAAATTGAAATCGCAGCACCATTACCATACATGATAAATGTGTGAGGTTATGAATCCAGAAAAAAAACACTTTTCGAGCTTTATGTTTAATGGTAAATGACTCAGGCAGGACATTACCATTGACAATGGAAACACAACTAGTGCAGTGGCTGCTGTGGTAGCACTACAACTCATATCTGCCAGTTTCAGCATGAAGTTAGCCTAGTTGAACGGAGCCGACAAGAGAAAATGTGCTGCCACATCCAAAACTTTCTCCATTAGGACAAAGCCTGCAAATACAGAAAAGATTAAAAGAAAATAACAGATTTAAAATTCATTACTAAATGCAACAACAGCAATGCTCTGCAACTGAAAAAAAAAAAAACGTACAGCAAAAAGCTGAAATAATGCATTAAGAGCAAGTGCTGCACTTAAGTCACTATCATGGATCTGCTAGAGATCTGTAGGAGGCAGCTTCATTTACAAACACACATGAATTTCAAAACACAAGTATTAAACATGTTCAATAATTATGATCTGAGATCCTAGTGTGTGGGGGGAAAACCAGAGAACAGCCGAGCACACACGATTGTCACATGAACAAAACGCTGTTAGACTAGAAAACTGAAGGGTGTACAAAACCGCCTTGTGGGGGTGCCTTCAAACGTCTACCGTGTCAGAACAAATACAGACCTTTCAGGACCGGAATTAAAACTTAGAAGGAGGACACACTGGCTGCTGCATTGTTGTCAGAGAAGCCAGCCCTTCAACCCCCTTGTCTGATGATATATTAAGGTCTTTTTTATGATTTGATACAGTAGATATCTTACATATTGGCATTTTAAATCTGCTATTATTGTTATTATTAAAATTATTTTTGAGTGGGGTCACTAACATTTTCAACATCTGTTAAGAGTTGAAAAGTAAGCCAGGCATTAACTGGAAAAAGTATTCTGTTTCAGTTATAAATGTGAGCAGACAAAGCTGAAGAATGCATTTTTCAGTACAACACAACTGATTTCTTGTCATTCATAACGGACAACTACTTGTATGGTTAGATTTTTTTTCCTTGGTGGTAGTTGTCTGAAATATTTCAGGAAAGGGACTTCTGATGTGTTGAAGTGTCTGTTCTTTTACAATGTATCTTGCATCTATCTGTCTGTCTGTCTTTCTAAAACAGTAAAGGGGGGGGGGGGGGGTTGGGACCACCTGAGAAGGGGGTCGTAAGACACTGAGAGGGGGGTTACAGGATTCCTTCCAAAAACATATAAAAAATAAATGACTTGTATAATATTAAGTGTTTGGCTTGTTGTGTTCTCTTGTGTTCTTCTAATACCAGTGTTTGGATAGGCCTATTAACTCTGTGCAACATTAAATGTTTAAAAGACAATGGGGATCCCCAGTCACTAGCACCATCATTTTGAGGGTTGCAGGCTGAAAAGTTTGGGAAAACCTTGTCTAAAACATGCTTGAGCTTTGTAATTAAATCCCTACCTCTGAAAGTCATCTTGACTTTTTACATTCCTTTAAACTATAATAAAGTTGTTTTACATTGCTGACTTGCCTGATTTAATCAAAGTAAACAAGCAGACAGACAACAGATGAAAACTTACAGCACCACCAGCAGCTTTGTGTTAAGAGTACTGACCTAGCCAAGCACAATGAAAGGAAACATACAGTATTCAGGCATGTTTCTGGAAGCAGTGTACCTGGGGAGCACAAAGACAAGGTGATAAGACAAATGTTGACAGATGTTCGTGACCATGAAAATCTTGCTGTGTTCTGTAATTTTGACCACCTATACAGTATAAAATTCAGCCTTGACATAGGACTGTAACAGTATGCTGTATACAAAATCACGGTAACTGGGCCCATATTCAACATTTCCCAGAAAATGTATGATAAGAGGGTATGGGGAAATAAAGTGAAAATTGCCATTAAGCCTTAATTCTGGTAAATAACTTTGAGTACAATGAATTTAAGAAAGAAATCTCAATCATTTCCTTCTTTATAAAATGTGGGAAAATCTGCCACATTCTTCAAAAAGTGTGTGTCTGTGTGTGTGTGTGTGTGTGTGTGTGTGTGTGTGTGTGTGTGTGTGTGTATGTGTGTTGGGGGGGGGGGGGGGGGGGTTATAAACAGGAACATGAAACAAGGGACTGTTTACAACTGCCTATACAAAAGTGTAATCATGTTTGACAGCAGAGAACCACTAGCATGCAAAAAAAAGTTCCCATTAAAATCTGTTGTTTTGTTCCTTGTTGTATTGGTCTCTAGTCAAGTCATGCAGCAAGTATGAACAGCAAAAAAAAAGAAAAAGGATCCAATTTGTTATGTTCGATGTTTGGCTTTAAGGTAGATGAAGTGAAACAGTGAGCATACATGAGATGATTGATGTTAAAGTTTTAACTGTCTGAATGAATTAAGCCTATTACATGGTTGATCTGTGGTCAATGTTTAGTTAAGCTCAGTTGAAACTAAACTCTCTACAGAAACTTAATGATGTGGAAGATGAGCTCTGAAGACCTGCCAGTGGGGTTAAGCGACTGAAACAGTAGATAAAGCAATCCATGCATTTTAACAACATATAAATAAATAACTGTCTTTAGAAATGTTGGATGAATAGGTTCAGACTTTTCTGAGTACAGCACCTTAGATGTGTACTGATTTATTAAATACAACTCCAGAGCATTATGTCACAGGTCAACACTGACAAATATTGGAGGAGTTTTGTTCAGGAGGAGATTAACTTTCAAAACAACCTTGATCGGAATAACTTTCTGCTCATGTATGTGTATGAATCACATTTCCCCTGTCAGTTTGAACTCATTACAAAAGCTCTGATCAAACAGAAACATGGACTTAATCACACTGAGATGACTTCTGGGTATTTGCACAGGGAAGTGAACCTGGATTGTAAGAAGTAAATCAAACTGGACGTTTGACAGTTTAACATGGCTGGTTAATTTTTTTTTTACAGAAACACAAGATACAAGAGCATAAAATATACACTGATGGTGAATCTTTTGAAAAATGGACAGTGCGTGACTAGTCAGGCGGACACAATGTTAAAGGAACTTATTTACAGAAAAATAGTTCCTTGTGCTTAGGGTTTACTTTAATAAAAAGATATGTTGTCTAAATCCCAACATACATCTCTCTACTATTTGTTACAAGTTTAATAATAATGTTTCACCCTAATGTTTGGAGTTGGCCACTTATTCTTGATTCATTGCCATGCGAAACTGTTTGCCAGTTCAGTCTTCATTACATTGTTTGTTGACTGTGGATAAGCATCTTATCAATACGTTGCATGTTACATGAACACAATGGGTTGTATTGTATCAGACAGTTTTACTGCTTGATTTAACACAGGCCTTAAGATGATATGTGAGCAACAATTGAAATCTGCATGTAATTGCCTTTGTCAAACTGAAGCAACAACAAACACACACCTACCTTCCCTGACTACCAAACAGACCTGAGTAAACAAAAAACAGACTTGTTAGAAATGGAGGAACTCAGTGTAAGCAGCATTTGAAAACTACATTAAATCTTGTATAAAGGCATTTTGCTATATAATCTTCCTTCTTCTATCATGCAGAGAAGTACCGGACAGTATTCTTTGCGGTCTCAGGACCTCTTTATGCTCTCTGTCCCAAATGCTCGGACATAAATTGGGAAAGGGCTTTTGGGTACTCTGCACCCTCAGCCTGGAATCTGTTGCAGAATGACTTAAAGCTCAAGGAGCTGGTGTCCTTAAATGTTTTTAAATCTAAAATGAAAGACATGGAAGCAGATTCTATAGGATGTCGATGTTTTAGCTCAGCTGTTTGAACAACTGATTCCCAGATATGACTCATAGATGGTTCTATTTTAATCCAAAATGTAATGCTTTGTAAATTGTACTCTGTCTCTCTTTGTATTTCCGTCTGTAACGTTGTGTTTTTGCTGCTGCCTGTCTTGGCCAGGTCTCCCTTGAAAAAGAGGTTTTTAATCTCAATGGGACTAACCTGGTTACATAAAGGTTAAATAAATGAATAAAAGGAAAAAATATATATCTTGTACTTTTAGAGACGATTTAAATCGTGAAAACTACTTATCATTTTTAAGGATATTTATGATTCTTTGAGCTGAGATGACTATACTGCAATAGAATTTTTATTTTAAATAGTGGCACTGTTTCAATGAGACCTGTGCAAAGTTAAACATTTTTGTCTAAAATAATTTTCATTTTAATTTTAATTTTACCTTTAGTTATTCTCGAGAAATCATTGAGGGCAAGCCCTCATTTACAATGACGTCGAGAGTACAATTAAAACGAATAAGAGACAAAAAAGACAAAAAACAACGAAGACAAAATACATAGATTATAAGACCAGAAGAATAAGCAGTAAGCAGGTAACTACAGTTAATAACATTTACACTCATGAGTACAGTGAACTGTGATCAAGTTTTTAAATTGACCCATGGTAACTATTATATTGAGTTTCAAAGTTCGTTTTTACATGTGGAACCGTTAACATTAGCCTTGATCGAGTCTGATACTGATTATCAGCCCAGATTAATAAAGAAGTGATGTATGGTGGTAGATTACCCGCAAGTGATTTATAAATAAATAGCAACCAATGCCGTTCACGTCTAACTTTTAGTGAAGGCCAACCAACTTTATCGTACAGGATGCAATGATGAGTGGAATATTTGTCACCAGTGATAAATCTAAGGGCGGAGTGATAAACTGTGTCTAATGATTTTAGGGTGGAGGCAGAAGCATGTCTATAAATGACATTCCCGTAGTCCAGAACAGATAGGAAGATGGCTTCAATTATTCGCTTTCTACTCACTAAGGGGCAGTTCACTTTGTTTCTGTATTCCAAGTATCCAATTTTCTGTCGTAGTTTAGTGGTTAATGTATCAATGTGAAATTTAAATGAAAGGGGTTGATCCAACCAGATGCCAAGATATTTATAATGAGGTACTCTTTCAATATTGTGACCATCCAGAGTTGTTATATGCAAGTCATTGTCTGTGGTATTTCTGGCTCGTGTAAAGAGCATGTATTTAGTTTTCTCTGCATTCAGTAATAATTTTAAATCAAGGAGTGCATTTTGTAATTTGTGAAGTGCTTCTTGTAAAGTTTCCATTGCTAAATGTGCAGTCTCAGCAAAACAATACAAAACTGTGTCGTCAGCGTAGAGATGGGCCTTACAATTTGTAAATACAGAAGCAATATTATTAATATAGATTGTGAACAGCACAGGACCCAATACAGAACCTTGTGGAACCCCTTTTGATAGTGGTAAGTATTCAGAGCGATCAGATTGTACAGTCACACATTGCAATCTATTAGACAGATAATTCTGGAACCATTTAAATGAGGATTTGTCAAAACCAACATCATGTAGCCTCTGCAGGAGTATGGTGTGATCAACAGTGTCAAACGCTTTAGTTAAATCAACAAAGAGGGCAGCACAGTATTTCCCCTGATCAACAGCAGATACAATATTATTTATGACAAAGGTAATTGCTGATGTGGTGCTGTGTTTTTTTCTGAACCCAGACTGGTGAGGACTTAATACAGAATTTCTTGAAAGGAATGATTTTAGTTGATTGTTGACTAATGTCTCCAGGATTTTAGAGAGGCTGGACAGTTTGGAGATCGCCCGGTAGTTGTTGAGTTTGTTTTTGTCGCTGCCCTTATGCAGAGGGACGATATGTGCTGACTTCCAAACCTGAGGGACAACTCCAGTGGTGATTGAAAGATTAAAAATATAGGTAATTTGTTCCTTGATTAGAGGGGCACAGAGTTTTAAAAAGTACGGCTCTAGATTATCTTCTCCCCTTGCTTTCCTAATATCTGTAGAGTGCAGAGCCTCCATTACAGCAGGGGAAGTGAAGGCCTGTATAGTAAATTTAGGGGAATGGTTGTGGGAAGTAGGAATATGAGCCAGCGGCTGGATATTAACAGTGTTTCCAGAGTACAATGTTTCAAACTGACTCCCAGAAGCAGCAAAATGGAGGTTAAAGGCACGGCAAATATCTGAAGTTTTATTTGTTTGGCCTTTATTTAAAGTAACATAAGAAGGGAGAGATGGGGAGGATTTATTTTTGTTTATATTCACTGCTTTCCAGAATTTTGATGGGTTTGAAGAGCAACTAGAAATCAACTCCTGGTGATAAGAGGTTTTAGCTTTTCTCAGTGAATATGTGCATTTATTTCTGAGTTGTCTGAATAAAAGCCAATGGGCTGCTGTGCCTGTCTTTCTTGCTAATGCCCAGGCTTTGTCCCTTTCCTTTAAGAGTAATGATAATTCAGTGGAGAACCATGGGCTTGATCTATCTTTAACCCTTAACTTTTTAAAAGGTGCATGCTTGTCAATAATTTCAAGAAATGTATTTGTAAAATATTCAAGTGCATGATCCACATCAGGTATTTCAGATGTTTGACATATATTACTGTTCACAATGTCATTAAAAAACACCTGTTCATTAAAATTTCTAAAGTTTCTCTTGAGTACAATGCTGGGTTGAGATTTTGCTAGTCTAGCACTCCTTATACATGCCAGAGGACAATGGTCACTGATGTCTAGGGAGAAGACCCCAGAGGCTGTAATTTTGTCCCTTCTATTGGTAAAAATTAGATCAATCAATGTTGATTTTGAGGGATCTTTCAAATTAAGTCTAGTTGGTTCAGTTATGATCTGTGATATATTTAGATTGTCACACATCTCCTTTAAGCTCAATGAATCATTTGACAACCAATTTAAATTAGAATCACCCAAAACCAGGATTTCTGAAGTACTGAACTGAGAAAACATTTATATTAATTGATTAATAGCACTGGGATTAGCTGATGGTGGTCTATATACACCTAGCACAGTCAATGATCTGTTACAAGAGATTTGAATTTGTAGAGCAATACATTCAAACGAGTGCGGTATAGAGACGGTATTTAAAACAGTAACAGATATAAAGTCCTTTACATATATAGCCACGCCACCTCCTCGTCCCTCTCTGTCTTTTCTGTACAAGTTGTAATTATTTATTGCAACTTCCGAATCATGGATACTCTTTTTAAGCCAAGTTTCTGTCAGCACAAGGATATCTGGGTCAGTTTGTGATACAAGAGTTTTCAGATGATCTAATTTAAACTGAGCACAAAGACTTCTAATATTTAAATGCATAAAACCTAATGCATTTCTTGACTGTCTGTGGGTTAAATAAAACTTGCTCAGAGTCACAGGAGGGCCCACTAGCAGATGGCAATGGTTTTGGTTTAATTAGAACTAATTCAATTCAATTCAAAAAACTTTATTTGTCCCCGGGGGGCAATTCAAATGAGTTATCCTGGTTACAAAAACTTGTGCTGGGGAGGAACTGGCGGTGCTTACAGACACTGGTGATGAGTACAGGGATGCTAAATACTGGAGCAGAGAGTGTTGATAATAGGGCTCACCTGAGAATCTAGATCCTGCCTAATTTGAAGTGGCTTCATACACCAGTAGATGGAGCTAGGGAGCCATCTGGACGATGCCAGTGGTAAGGAGAGAGAGTTCCGGTCACTAGTGTCCAGGTGTGCAGAAGGGTTAATAACAATGTTGCATGAATAATTAATTTGTTCTCCATTAACTTAAAAGTATTTCAATGCAGCAGCAACAAAGGTTGGAGACCTATCCTATTTATATCTATAGGGTCATATGAGGTTTTTTAACAGATTTTTGAAACAGTCTCAATTTAAAATTGACCCTCTACACATCTGACAGTTCAGCAAACAAAATCTATTTTATCATTTAATTCTAAAAGTTGCGGTGATGCTTTCAACTTGAATATTACTTGTATGACTTTACATATTGTTTACACATAGGCTACATGAAATGTACAAAATATACAGCAGTAGGCTACTGGAAACCAACTTCTACTGCTCATTAACCACAACACACGTAGCATTTATAATAGTCTGCAAATTGTTCTGATATCTTAACATAGGCTGTTAAAAAATAACTTACACAATACAGCAGAAGGCCACATTATCTGATGCAGTGTAAGTTACTTTTTGCTAGTTAGCTGAAGGGGAGCTACACTATTTCCATGACGATGCAGCAGTTAGCATTGCTAGGCTTATACTACTAGCTAGCGTAACCATTGTCACGTTGTTAACTTAATTAGTACGCAAAACACAAACATATAGTCTTGTATATACTTTCCAGAGCACATTTAGGGATGTGTTGTGATGTAGCCCTACCACGCCATTAAACAGTAAACTAAGTCTTAAATTGAGATGGACACATAGGTATATGCTCTTTAGTGTGTTTTCCAAGTGTCCTGTGCATGTTTAGGCACATCTATGTGCAAAAATTCAAAGTCCGCGGAAACGCGGCTTCTCCTACGTCCTCCTGTTAGCTGTAGCATTAGCCGCATGTAACGCTTGGTTCTAGCCCCCCTCGATAAAAATTTGTCAGTGCGGCGTCATTGTCAGTGTGAGATCACTGATCTAAGCCCATTGGCTCGTTGTGACAAGCCCTGCAGCTCATGTTGAAATTTCCGAGAAGCGTGCTGAGCAACTGAGCAACTGACCAATAACGACAGAGCGGATCGGCAGACCAATCAGAGCAGACTTGGTCCACGTGGGGTCTAACAGTGTGGGCTCAACAGAGCGTAGCTGACAGACTCAGAGCGTAGAGGGAGCAAGGAGGAGCAGTACATGAAAACAGACACTTTTTTCGAACTTAAGCTATTGTGAACGTACAAAAGTAGGTACATAGATTAAATATACGAACCACAAAAAGGGCATAATATGGGCTCTTTAAATGAATCACGCACTGACACAGACTTTCCTCTGGTGATGGAGGCCTAATGACTGCAGGCAGGAAAGGGTGTAAGACAGGTCAACAGTTAGGCCTACATTCCCCCTGCTCGAGTATTCTGGTCACTACAATGTAGGCAACTACTGCTGCTGCCCTCAGAAATATATTTTGAGCACAAAACAAAAGAAAACACAAATATAATGCCAGTATATATGAGCATAGGCTAATTATAAGAATTAGATATGATATGACATGAAATTATCAGCTTAACATTTTAGAATAATACAAAGCAATCAAATAGGGAGGTTACTGTTTGATTTGACCCATGATTTGCAATCCACATAAAAAACTATTTACCAAAAGTGGACTGTTTTTTCTGACCTTGTGTCCTTTTGGGAGGAGTATATATGCTACAGTCTGGTTATTAAGGAATCTAAATGACAGTTAAAGCTGATCAGTTTTGCACTAGATAGGCAAAAAGAGCTGATAGGACCAAGCCACTCAATCACAGACATCTTTGCGGGAATTCAAGTGTGGAGAATGTCTCTGATTTGTTGAGTAGCCTACCCAATACCTAATACCAGTATTAAACATTCTTCATCACTGTAGCCAGCAGTCTTTTTACATGGCCAACAGCAATTATGATCATATGCTCAGCCATGCACAAATAAATCCCAAATTAGTCAATAAAGCAGTGAACAAACTAACAAGCCAGGTATAGTGAGTGCGCTCACTCCTGCTACGCAGTGCTATCATGCAAATACAATCGGACAATAAAATGTACCAAAAAAAAATAACTGCACAGCAAACCATATTCTTTATACACATCAAAACATTGCACAAACACCACAAACAAAGGTTGAAGTGAGTCCTAGCAATTGAGGCAAAAGCACACAGTAAATAGCTAGCCTTTGAAAGGTCTATAGCATTCATTAAGCTAGCTTCCCAAAAATATCAAAAGCTACCAAAAATAAGTAGCCAATAAAATAGAAAACAATGAATAAAAGGGAATAATGACAGATTGAGTTATAGGGTAATTTCTCAAAAGGGCTTGACGTAACATAGGCCATTAAGCAGTTCAACAATAAACAAGTCCAGAATCTTTATTTTCTCATGCGTATATTACAACACTTACATCCTAATACCCTGGGATCTATGTGATGTCTTGTTTGGAAATACTGAGAGGATTGACATACAATCCCGAACCTTGTGTTAGCTGCGACTCTGGTGGCCTTTCTAATCATATCATTGTATTAATGAAAAGGCCTTTGAACTAGGAAGTCACAGTGAGAAAGGCGAGAAAGCTGGATGTTAGCCCATTGGGTGGTCCTTTCCCTCTTGGCAGCCATTCAGGCCTACAGAAAGGTCAGAATCTGATTATATCTCCCACTATTATCTCAATAAACACACCTGAATGAATGAAACCTGCCTCTGAGTGCTGGTGATGGAAAACAATAAACAGTCAACAAGAATGGCATTGCTTGGGTTATGGAAAACAATAAAAGTTAGAGAGGAACATTCATGTTTTTCTACATTTCCAAATACACTGTGTCTTTTGAGGGGTTCTATATCTAAACATTTGCCTTAGCTAAAGAAAGTCAAATCTATTTATTTTTTCCAGTTTAGAATTTCTCTCAGCATTGGCCTCAACGTCAGCAAGTCATCCAGTTAAAATGATCAAATATGTGCAGTGGGGGAGAGGATTGAGGGCCACATGTGTTTGTGCACAAGCCTAGAAAAAACACAGACAAGCAAGATTAAAACAACAGTGGCTGACATGCTGTTGAGATGTTGTGTGACTATTTCCTCAACATTGCGGTGATGATGAAAGGAGAAATAAACAAAAAGCTCTTTATCAGTGGCGTTTGAACACATTTAGTAAGTCACAGCCTATGAGCTGTGACTCGACACAGACGTAACAAACTGTCAGCGACCTACTTGACTTTTTCTACCACCGCTACAAAACAGATAATCTTAAAATAATTATGTGATTAAAGAAAAAAAACTATTTCCGAGCTTCAAGTGTGTTGTTTGGTGCTCTTAATTTCTCACTGCAAAACAGGGTGACATGCATAGTCAGCACTTGGATGACACTTGGTTAGTGTTTGTCTCTAAATGTTCAGGATGAGACTGCCTCCATCTCCAGGGCATAATAAGTGGTAACTGTGCTAGTAACTTTCTTACGTTGATATCGAATAACAATTCAAAAAGTGAAAGTTATTTTATTAACAGAAGTTGGAGTACATTGACTTTTAAACATTCTCTAAGTAACAAGAGTAGACCTCATTTTGTAGGACAGCCTCTCTCAGAGTGTTAAAAAAATATTTATACTACAGGATTATCATGAATGCATTAAGGTATGGCAACATTTAAATGTTTAAGTCATTTTATTTGAACTTCTCCTCAGTCTGATTGTTTAATCTAATTCAAGAAGTGACATTTCCATACTACCTGTTCTTAACATTTTAAGCACCATTAAACATTACTGAAAGCATTTATAGAAATAAAGTAGCTTAAAATGAGAAAACCTCAAGTAAAACACAATTTTATCAAAAGTGATACTGGTTATTTTTCACTAACTATTAACAGGTTTTTCAGTGGGAGGATGTTACCTTGCAGAATAACCATCAACACAATATTCAGAATTTTGTGGAAGATGGGACATTAAAGATTTGCCTGCAGTAAAACAACTCTCCAGGATAACCTGGTAGCATTTTACGACACTATAGGGTGCGTTATAGTGGTATTATTTCATGCTCATCTTTTAACTTGATAAGGATAAAATGCATGCTGAACAGTAGGGGGCAGTACAAAACCACTTGAGTCAGTCACTTGTATATTGATGAGTAGTGCTGTGATGTCAGACATTCTGCAAACTGCAGGCATGCATCTCCAAGAAGAATTGGCTCCCTCATTTTCAGTCATCTCAATTCAGCACGTTGATATCAATCATGACACAATAAAAGAAGATGTGCCTGTAAGGTTTCATTCTTTTATTGTTTTGTTAATGTTTGTGCAAGGATAAGAGTAAGAAAAATCTACAGACTAGACATGATAATATATCCTGTTCCTATCATACAATGTTATTTGTACAAGTATCCTGTAAGAGCATGTATATATTCACTCCAATGTACCTATTACACTTTAAAGATATATTGATCATCCTTATAAGACAGACAAATACCACCAATCGTAAACAAGTTCATCTAAACACCAACACAGCCTGGACTGACTGTGTGCAATCTAGACATTATGTAATCTTCAATGATATTGATGTGCTATATCATGTTTCTAGTACAACTTCATCCAAATGAAAACACAGGACCTACAAATGCAGCACAGTTCCCTGTAGTATTTAGAAGTGCATTAGAATTGAATTGAATTGTAGGAGAACGTTTTACTTTTTTGAGGTAACACAACTTATGTTTTCTTATAGAGAGCGGACTATGTAAGAACAGAATTATTTTATCTTCTTGTGTTAGTTATAGGGATGATATGTCTATAATGTACACTCAATTCTCAATGTGTCTGTAAAACTTCATCCCTCTAGAGCCAAGGAAAACCCCGTTTGGACTTTGAATGTGCCAAATATCAGAGTCCCAGTGGGTTAGCAGCAGTCCTGGTCCACTTCTGAGAAAATGTCACAAAGAGAGGCTCAGTTTAAGGATGCAATTGCTTTGTGCTGCTCCATTGCTACCAGTTAACCAGGCTAGTGGCCAGTCATGCTACCACTGATGGTAATCCTGGCCACCTACTGGCATGACTGCATTTGTGCTTTAGGTGCTGACATACCTAAGCTGAAACCACAGCGCTGACCTCTGGCTAGTTTTACAGGGACATTTGCATTGGACCTCCTTATTCTTCTTGTAGAAAAAATGTATTGGAGATTTTTTTTTTAATTAGTATATTTCCATGTAGATCAAGATATTTTGTGTAGAAGTTTTGTATAATTATAGCATTTTTTTAAAACTATTCCATTTGGTATGTTGGAAGAAAAATAAGGTAATCCCGCTGAAAGTTGGTACTGTCTAGGTGTTGCTTTTATCCCTTAATCCTCAGTAATCATGGGATGGTGTTGTAGGTGGAATGAGCTGTATGTGAGTAGGTGGAATGAGGTGAAAACTGAAGCAGACTGCTGTCTGCTACAACTGCACCAGTCACTGATGCCAAAATCAGTTTCTTTTTTTAAATGGAGGTCCAAAAACAGATGCAATTTCTTTATAGACGGCATCTAGTGGACACTAAAAAAACTGCAGCTTAATGTGGTCTTATAATTTAGCCATGGACTGTGTCTGAAATCACTCCCTGTTCGCATACTCACATCTCCTTAGATAAAAGACACTAATTGTTGTTTAATAGCAAACAATACATGTATCTCCCACAACCCACTGTTCTTTTTATTGATCACAAACAGGTGTAGAATCACATGACGGTTATTTATGAATCTAAAAATGTAATGTAACATTCCAATGTGGGATCATTTACAGAGAAAACTTGCATGCATTGCACACAAAATGTTTAGTTAAGTTCTGTTGTTGTTATTTTTTAAAAGGATACATTGATGTAAAGTGTCCCACTCAGAATTCAGACACTTAATTCAAATGGCAGAGAGCTAATATAGTATCCTATACTGTATAGTAGATATAGTGGGTGATTTTGTACACAGTCATGGTATTTAAATCTTAAACTCGCTGTAATGTGCTTTCCATGTGGACTCTCCAAAGAATTTCCGTGGTATAGCTGAGGACTTATACTTTTATATTTTACATTAACCACCAGCAACTAGACTGGATGTCTATGGGACCAGTTGTAAAATATAGTTTTTTCTTATTGACCATTAAACCAGATATAAATCCTTAGTTCTCTTCATTTTTGTAAACAACATGATGAGAATTTCCATTGTAGGATTTCAGTCAGAATTATTTTCCAGTGCATCCCTTATTTCCAGCATGTCTCATTGTATACAATTATTTTTTTCATACATTTAAATCCCATTCATGTATAATATTGCAAAAGAGCACATCGACATGTCCACCAACAAGCTTTCAGACGCCAGCCATAGCTGTCGTACACTGTACAAGATTACTGGTAAATATTCAGCATACAGACCAGGTGTCAAATCACTCAGTTAACAGCAATGTTCTTCCACCACTTGACTTGTGTCTGACTGGAGCTACATGTTACCTTGTTTGTCTGAGGAGGAGGAGGAGGTGGATGGAGAAGGGGAGGGAGGTTTGGGAAAGATCCTGTCAGTCGGTGTGATGCCTGGGCTGCCTAGACCAGAGGAACTAGAGCTGCTGGAGCGGGGTGGTACCTGACCCTGTCCAATCACAGGAGCTGGCCGGACGGGTCTGACAGGTGGGGGTCTTAGAGGTGCGTTTGGTCTGCGTGCTGACAGAGCAGGTTTAAAAGTGGTCATGGTCTCAGAGGAGGAGCTACTGCTGCTGCGTCTCTGGACTGCATCTGGGTCTCTGATCACCATGGTATGCAGAGGGCTGCCAGGCGGGTCCTGGCCTCCACTGGGGTGTTTGAGGGGCTCCAGTGTGTCCAAAACAACATCAGGGGCATGCTTAGCTACATTCTGTCGCTCCAGCTCACGCAATTCATGAAGAGCTGTGTTCATTGTTTTCTCGATGTCCTATAAATATAATCAGAAGGAAAAATTAATATTTATATTGTTAAATTAAATTCAAACAATTTAGTCAATGAAAAGCAAGGACATGGTTCCACTTAGGATGTTCAAGTTTATTCAGAATCAACACTCACCTCAGCTAGAGCCTCAGCCTCCAGAGTTTTGTGATCTCCTAAACTTGCATGCCGAGTGGTGCTGGGTGAGGATCGCTGAGAGTGGCTTTCGATGAAGGCCTTTCTGTCCGGGTGGTTGATGCAGCCGGCACTGCCAAATGTGGTGAGACGGCGTTTCTCGGGGCTGTCCGTCGGACCCCTGCTAACTGATATTTTGTGTGGGCTGCAGGGCCGAGGCATAACTCTGGGGGGCAGGTCTGCAGCTCTGCTGGGGCTGTGACTGTCAGTGTTGTTCCTGTGGCGAGGGCCTACAGCTCCATCTGATCGCACCCTCACCCTAAGAGAAATCACAGTTTTATGTTAGTACTTGACTCCAGAAACTAGCTTGGAAATTTTAAGTGCAAAGA
This sequence comes from Labrus mixtus, assembly GCF_963584025.1. Taxonomy (NCBI): domain Eukaryota; kingdom Metazoa; phylum Chordata; class Actinopteri; order Labriformes; family Labridae; genus Labrus; species Labrus mixtus. The sequence continues at coordinate 12,111,762 of NC_083618.1, read as the reverse complement.
TGAAATGTATTTATTGAGATTATTACTAAAGAAATTTAAGAGAGTAAATGAAACCCCACCTTCCCAATGCTACTCTAAACCGGTGCTCAGGTGTGTTTTCGCCAGGAGACTGGTGCTCGTTTCTAGATCCAGCTCTTTCGTCGTGGTGTGGTCCACTGCTGGCTGTGCTATCACTCCTCTGTGTGCTATCTGAGAATGCATCATCCCTGATACAGACAAACAGAAGAGACTGGTTTCCATTATCAGCTTCTGTCCTCAGGAAATGTTCATATTGGCTTTTAATTTGAAAGATCGACCTTTTGTAAAAGTTTAATCTGACAGCACACACAAGGATACTTGACTACAAAAACAATTATGTCATAAGCATTATTTTTCAGACAAAATAAATAAATTATCTGTCCCTGGAATACAATATACAATACTTTTCAGAAATAACCTTCGTGCTAACCTATGGTCAAAATGTGTTTTACTCACATGTCTTGAACCACAATGTACTGATGTGGAATCAGCCCATCAACGCCATTATGTCGACCCTCCCACCAGTCCTCAGAGGCTCGCAGGTACAGCAAGAGAGAGGCTCCTTTCTTAAAGGAAAGCTCTCGAGGACTCCGGCCGACATAGTCGAACTTGGCTATGGCCTCGATCTGCTCCAACTCTGTGACACACAAAATACTTCATACAATCGGGGAGAAAAATGTAACTAAGCCTCCGATTATTTCAGTTCTTACAGGTGCAGCAGCAGTCTGTTTCTGGTGACTCACCTTCATCGCTAGTGTTGGGTCCTGTACCGTTGTCTACCTCATCAAGAGCTCCTGGCTCACTGTGGGGGCTTTCACTGCACGGAAAAGAACACACAGACAGTCAGGCACACTAAACAGACATTCCTTCTTTCAACAATTTTTACGAGTTCTGCTGAATAATAAATGTTTCACGTCATTTTGAATAGGTAAAATATATTTATGTCAGTCTATATTTTACTTTATATTGTTAGTGTTGCTTGTCTTATATCTTTGTTTATCTCTTTAGGTGAGGTTTGGAGACAAGCCCACAGTGGGTTTCTAACTCACCTGCACATGAAATTTATCTTTTTCAACTATTTTCTCTGTCTGACTTTCTTTTCTTTTTTTTCAACAATGTGCCAATAAACTAAAACTAAACTAAATAAACGGTCATTTAAATGAATAAATATTTGTTTTGTATTTTCAGTTGTTAGTAGAAAAAAAATCTAAACGTAATCTCAAAAGCAAAAACAGAAAATGGAAACTTAACCTGCAAAGAGAAATGTGAGATTCTGAGCTGGATTTTGATTCAAAATAATAAAGTTATAAATGTCAAAAACAATATCATAAAATCAAACGAACATGAACATATTTATTTTGCTTGACTTATTAGTAGAAAAGGTATAATTTGGTATAATTTGTCTGCTGCTTAGATGTCACTCTAACTATAATAAAGTTCTACATTACCTTTAAATCATTCTGGCTCTGTGCTCAATGTAAGAGAAACTGAATAGTCTCTGAGTCTTTAAATAAGAGTGAAGATACTAACCAGTACTCCTCCCCACCAGCCATGCACTTTTCATACACAGGTCCCTCTAACTCTCGCAGGGCCGGGAAGATGAGCTCATGGTGGATGATAACAGTCTTGATGACCTCATTAACATGCGCCTGACAGGACACAGGGTCCTGGTCATCTGGTATCGGCATCAGTGTGGGACCAAAGCATATAGCCAGGTTGTAAGGGTCCATCATGTTCTCATCACTGTACTGAGAGAGACTAGAGAGACAGAGGAAATTAGTGACACTATTTAAGTATCAATCATGTGAAAGTTGGCAGGAGAGGACGTACTGATTTAAAAATGCAAACAGGTATCTCATAACGATGATCACAGGCCGCTGAAGAGTCACAACGATCTGCTGGAGGTGATGAGCTCTTTCTGCACCAGAGTCAAGCTCTGAAATAAGATTGAAAAAAAAATAAAAACAGGAAATGACAAAAAAATAGTAGTTAAACTTGGATTTCGAGCGCTTTTCCAGGAATGTGACTCACTGGTTGTGGATATGAGGTCGAGGAAACGCTCTTTAGGGAACAGCGCGTTTTCCAGACCCCTGAAGTAGAGCTTAAGAACACCAGCCACAGAGTTGATGTCATGATCGCTCTGATCATCCACGAGTGGATCCTCTCCTGCAGACATATCAGACATTTAATCCACTTATTAATCTCTCACTACTTGCTGTGTTCATGTAAGATGTGACTATTTCACATGTAGTTTAAGGTTGGACTTAATATAAACATTAAAAGTGCTTCATTTATTATTAATTCAAGATGCTAATGTTATGTATTATGCAGCTAAACCGGTTTACATGACCATTACAGGGTAACATGTTTCACACAGGCTCTTATTCTGGCATTTGAGGTGGACAAAATGCAATTTAAAATCAATCAAGAGAAGAAGGCCAATAGCTGTGGGACTGACCTCTTTCAAATGCATTCTTAATGTCGTTGACTTCGACATGGGAGCCTGGAACTCGAAATATACCTTGCTGCTGAAGACCTGCGGATAGAAAAGGGAGTGTTAAAAAGGGAACAGTACGAACGTCCTTTAAATGATATATTTGTAAATTAGCAGAATAACAATAGTAACTACTTTTCACTGAGTTTACACCCAGCACTACAGTTAGAAAGTAAAATCAGAAAAAACAAACAGAAAATCTAAATAACAAATTTCCATTGTGGTCAAATTGTCATGTGGGTTTGTACTGTAAATATGTGACAAAAAAGGTCAAAAATAAATGATGTGAATTGGATTTCAATTACTCCACGCTAACGGTAGTAAAGAATGAATGGAGGAAGGTAATATACTATCAAGGCTTTTCCTTACTAGAGGATGTTTTTGGACTAATTGGTCAAAGAACTTGGCTGACATTTTCTGTGATTTGTGTTTATCATTTCTGAATAAAATGATATTCCCACCTGACTTCCCTATAATAATTGCATTAATAAGCACTTTATTGACTGAGTTTATTTTAACATGAAAGTATTCTGCAAAACAATTTGACAGACTTTGTCAGCTAGTTTAGCAAAGTAAAATAATTGCTTCGGTTTGGGCTCTTTTTGACCAGATATAATATAACAACTTTGGAGGATCTGGAACTAAACCAGGAGCTAAAATATATTTTTTGCACTTTCCTGACTATTGTTTTTACCATATCTAAGTACCATTAAGATTTATGTTTTGCAAAAAGATAAAAATAAAACACCAGGTAGACATGCTATACATTAGCTTACACCAACACAAAGTCATCATAATGCATTATCCCTCTTTCCTAATATTGAAACAAGTGGTGATACACTAATTCTGTACAATTGTATCAGCTGGGCCAGTTGTATCAGCAGCCTTTTGTGTGTTTGTAATAATGGACAAGGACGTCCAGCACTGCAAATTCTACCCCAGTACTTCCTGAAGCTTCAGAAAGAGTTAACTCAAAGGTGTCGACCTTGGCACCAGGAACTATGGCATAAAACATGATCAATACATTTTTTAATACAGTCTTTTAATACAATTCACAGACTCAGAAATCTGCAGATTAACACTCAGTGACATCATATTATGATCCCGTGACACAACTTTGGGAGTCAATTATCTTCATAACATCAATGTAAGCTTGTGGAGCCTGAGTATCATAAAGAAAAGGTTCAAGTGCTCAGAGTAATTTTACAGAGAGAGATATGAACACTACAGAAAACCTACCGTACAGATTGATGTAGCGAACGCAGCTCTCAACAACCACTGGTATGGGCTGCCCTGAGTCCTACCAGAGGGATTAAAATAATTGTCATGAGAGAAAAAAATAAAAAACACAACCAGAAAAGATAAAAAAATAAATAGTCATTCCAACAAAGGGGCATTAACACCAGAAGCTTAAAGACGAAGCATTAACTTAACAGAGTGATGAAAAAATTTATCTTTTAAGGATTTTAAAAATAAATGCATATCTAAAAAAATAAGCAGTGTTGCCATTTGCATCATCTGATATTATATTTACACAGGAATGCCAACAGGACAGATGCACAGAAATGATGTTAAGCACACTGAACGCAATGATCCCACCCTACTATTAGACAGAGTACCTGACTCCTGGCTCGGACATTCCTTCTTCCCCTGGGCAGAGAGCGGTAAGGCACGGAGACAGAAGAAGAGAGGCAACAACAACCACAACAGGTTAGTGAGAGAGACAGATCATACAGGGGGAGAAAAAGAGGAGGCCTGGACTGAGAAAAGAGCCAAAGCATCAGTGCCTTATGGAGTGCGAGACATGAGGACACAGCTCTGCGGGGAACTGCGTGGGAGTGAGGGAGGGCGCTATCTGAGAAAATGGGGATGGGGGGGGGGGGGGGGGCTGCAAAAAGTGTTGTGTTTTTTTTTCAGCACGCAAGGACTGTCTAAGGAAAATGTCTGGTTTATATGACTGCAACCAAACAAATTATATCATAATTGATTAATCCTGCCATAGTTCTCTATTTATTGATTTAATCATGACTTCTGTTAAATGTGAGAATACAGTAAGAATTGCCAACAATCAAGTCCAAAGATGCAGTTAATACTGATAAAAAAAAAAGTAAGAAACTGAAGTTATATTTCAGGCAAAACTTTCCTCTTTTCAATCATAAAAGGCTGAAACTTAAACTTTTCCTATATGCAGACTTAAAGATGTAAGCTAAACTGAATCCTGATGTGCTCATGCACACTCCTGCATTAAAGTGGACGGGACCATGTGTTTATTTGCCTAGCTAACATTACTGGTGCATCGCCAACTGACACACACAAATCCAAATTAATTCAGTGTCTGGAGACAAGGACTCAGGATAAAAAAAGGGCTAAAAGCACACCCTGCACCATTGCATTGCTCACTAAATCAAAACATCCCCACCCAGAACATGTTTGATTGTCTTTTCACCTGACCCTGTCTTTCCCAAATTTGCAAGACTGTAAAGACGAGGCAGTGAGCAAGAGGAAAGTCAGTGCGTGAGTGAGCCAACATTTGGATATAAGAGTGGGCAAAGGCAAAAGGACCCCCAAAGGACCGCTAGCGAGACAGCTGAGCTCATGGAGAGACAAAGAGCACAGATGGGCTAATACCTGAATGAAGGCCTCCATATTGCCGTTAAACAGCTTACGGTTAAAAACGGAGCGAGGTCTAGACTTCCGCATTCTCTGGGGTTTAGGGGGAAGAGTGGGGGGCCTGGGGAGATGGTGGGGGGTTAAATAGTTGGTACATGGTATAGGTCAACAACAATATCCTTGGTATAAACACATATCACAATAGAGATTGTTTTAAAATGTAGGTGATGCCATTTCTTTCACACAGTAATCTGCACCTCATAACATTATAATAAAAAGTTAAAGGAATAGTTTGAAATGTTGGGAAAAAATTACTAATTTTTAAAAAGATCATGCCATTTTCAAGACTGGAAGGTAAACATTAAGATAAAACTCACAGTCAAATAGTTAAGCTAAGCTTACCTTAGCTTATTTTAGCGCAAATACTGGGATTGGAGAACAGCTGGCCTCCTGGCTCATTTCAAAAATTGTTTGTTTGATCATGTGTTATAGCAAACAGCTGAAAATAAATTGGGGTTTTGCTTGCTACTACAGCTAGCTGTCTTGCTTATATTTCAGTGATGTGCTAACCCAAGCTAACACTGAGCGGAAGATACATATTTGGCATAAAAACATTAGATAAAAGGGTAGAGATGGATGGAAACAGCTAGCCTCTCACAAAATTAGCTCTTTCTTATTTAAAACTACTACAGTACAACTGTGTTTTTACTACTAACTTTAAGCTAGCTGTGTCCCTTTGTTTGTGATCCTTATGCTAACTTAGGCTAACATTAAGTAAATCGTGCATCAATGTTTAGTGTAAAGTCATTTGAGTGGTATCAATTTTCTGATCAAACTTCCTACAAGACAGTGAATACACATATTATCCTACATGACATGACTACTTAACGCTATACAGCAATACTGTAGGCCGAAATGTATCAATATTAGTGACAATGACTACAAGGAAATATCACACACAGATATAAAATGTAGTATAGATCAAACTGAGGTAAAAGTCAAACTTGTATGCAACCAGTCATGATACTGCCTTGTCAACATCTGTTAATTTTCTAAAACTGTTCATAAATAGAACATCAGCAGGACATTATCTCTCTGACATGACATGTCTTAATGTAAACATATTTTTTTAACGATCCAATAACTCTGAGCTCCTCCTTCTCTAATTAAAATCAAACCCTTTGTTCAACAAACAAGAGGGGAAGTTGAGACTTTTCCCAAACTGTGATCTCATTCCTGCCACATCCAGGGACACAGGAAGGATTTTACACATCATTGCCTACTTTATTCGTCTTCTTGTCTTGGATATCTTACCTTGTTGTTCCATATTCAGCCCTCTCCCCTAAAAGGAAAAAATAGTAGAAAAAACAGGGTAAATTAGTATACACCAGTTTTACAATGACAGAAGTTTGCTGTACGCTTGAGTGCTGGCTGACTATACGAGGCTGGCAGATGGAGACGGAAAGGGGTGTTATGAGAAAAAAGGGCATCTATTCAGCCCGGCTCAATGGGGTGAGCGCCATGGCTGCATTTGAGTCATGGCCAGGCAGCGGTCATTCAGCGGTCGCCCTAGAAACAGCACAGGAGCCACAGAAGGGGATGGCCTGTCTGCTCGCTGTGCAGAGGGAAAGTGTATCCAGGGGCAACAAGAGCATGAGGTTGTGGGAGCTGATTTGGGAGTGATGATTTCGTGATAACTGCACCACAAATGCACACACACATGCATCCCACTGTACAGCAAACAAACGAAGGCTTCACTTTGATCAGTCAATCAGAAACATTTGTTCAAGGGTCACTTCATGTGTAAAGCAGCTTCCAGCACAATCCTGCTTTATGTCGGACACACATCATTTCAACCCTGCAAGGCCCTCGAATGAGTCTGAATTTGGAAAAACAGTGTGCTTTATACTTCAAGCACAGAACTTCTATCTTTTTTATTTCAGAAATAGTCACCCTGTTAAATGAATGTCCATTTTAGGATAAGTCAATTACGTGTTATATTTCCATTAGTAAAGATGAAGCTCTAAACCAATTTAGATTCATGATGTGGTTTCAATCTTCTGTGAACTCTGTTATTTGCAGCTCGAGCTGAAAAAAGCTCAAATGCGTCTTTTTTTAGAATTGTTTGATCTTCTTTTTCTTAAAGCAAAGCTCACCATTGGCTATAATTGCTATACTTGTATATCCACATAAGATTTTGAAAAATGATGTAACCCTTGGACAAGTGACTTAATAATATACACCCTTATCGTCACTGTAAGTATATATGTGTATGTAAGCAAGAAAACATGACCATATTTAGGTCTATATAGAGATATATATTTAGAGAATGTGAAAGATAGACCAACTATTGGCAGCACTATTCATCTCACAGGTCTTACCTTCTCCTAGTGTCTGCTTCAGAAGGTCATGCTTGGCCTGCAGTTTGACAATGAGGTTGCTGCCATTTAAGTACTCCTTGTATTTCTGAGGAGGGAACAGTTAAGCAGACAAAAGTGAACAGGATTAATTTGATAAGAGTGATGGTAGAGTATGACACAGTGACACCCTCCATGCACCAGTGCCTTAACGAATCATTGTCTGACAACTCACAGTGAAGTAGAAGCCCTCGGTCTCATGCTGATTGGCTCGTCTCTTACTGATGTTGGCCTTGCTCATGTAGGAGTCAGAGGAGGCTGATTTGACCGACTCTGTGGATTGGCTGTGCTGGAAAGCCTCTGACACATCAAAGTCTTCCACTGTGAGCATGTCCTGAAGGGTCTGCATGGTAGCATCAAGAGTCTTCCTCACCTGACACAGACAATACATGAATACAATTTAAACATCCTATCTTGATCATCACAATCCTGTTTAGCATTTTGTAAATAAAGTGTTATTGAATCTGTAATAATTAGATAAGATGCTCTCATAAATGCAATTTATTATGCTGTCTTTATACCCGGTGTGCATCTTTACAGTGTCACAAACAAGCTGTATGGTGTAAACAAACCAGCACAGTCTAAGATGAAACCTCTGCAGGCCATTTTCACAGCACTTTGACTGACACAATGTAAACAGCAGAGTAATTAGCATGCTAGCATGCTAGCATGAAGCATCGTGACATGAAAGATTAACTATGTTCCTTCCATGTGAGGTAGAAAGGGAGGCGGTGTGCAGATCCATATTCATGACAGACAGGCACTGGCACACACGCACGCACACCCTGGTGACCTTTAAATAGGTCTCTGTGAGTCTCAGTGGCCTTCGTGACTCTGCATGCAGTGACGGCCCCCAGTGGAGGCAGTAGACTGGATGAGAGTCAACCATACAGGTCAGCGTCAGATAGGAGAGGAGTATAAATGCAAGGTGACAGTTCTTAGGCTGGCTGTTCTGCATTAGAGTGACAGAAGTAATAGCTGGTTGCAAATCCCAGTTTAAAATGTATCAAACGTGCCTTTAGTTTAATGATTGTTAAACTGAAGGATTAATAATCTTAATGATGGAACACATCTGCCACTTACAGGGATGCCTCTCTCTGAGTTAACTGTCTTTGAGTCTCATATTTCTGAAAGGAAGAGTTTGACACTTTTGTAAGAATATTCTTTTTTATGTTTCAGTAAAAATCACTACTCAGACATGTTTAAATCTTGTTGGTCTCAATTAATTAATCCATCCATACAAGGTCAGGTTTTGTTCAAGCTTCTGTGAGGAACTTTTAGTTCCTTTATACTTATTTCTTCAACAATCAAAGGTTGCACCCATTGATAATCTTTGTTGCTGTTAAGCACATTACACCGAGTCCGAGGCATAAATCTAACAATATAGAAACAATCAATCTTGTTGCAGATGATCCTCTTTGCCCTAGGAGGTCATATAGAGACATGAGTATTAAGTTCTGTCTCATAACCAGTAAATAAATGACAAGTCTTACAGGCAGTTATGGGGAATCATTTGTGCATTAATGTGTTTAAAGGTTGATGGAAGGTGGTGTCCGTCTGCTGTTTCTAGTATTTATGTATCTCTAAACTTAAAGACTTAAAGCTTCATGTTTACTACACAGACATGAGAGTTTTATTAAAGCACAAAACTTCTATAACAGAGGGGTTTTTTTTGGTCATAAAAGATCAAACGTGCAAAACATTTTAAAAGACCTCAGTGGAAATAAACTTTATTGAGACAAGAAATTGTGCAGTTTTAAGACATTTTCTTGTTCTTCTAAATTGGTCACATTTGATCGACAGATTGAATTAAAGACAATCATTCCCTGCCTCAGCTTTTTGTAATGAACACATTACAGCATTTTCATGATTTACAGGCACATCATGCAACTCAGAAAGAAACAAGGATTGCGTTTTCACCAGCATTTTCAAGCTTTGACAATCGTTAATCCATTTTCAACTAACAATACCCAAGATGATATAATGACCCAGTAGCTATACCTAATGAGTTTTGTATCTCAATCAGAGTGTATTTAGCCATATGTCCTTTTCTGACTCAGCAGAACAGAAATGTGCATAGCACACTTGGCGAGAGTTAGAGATGCAGCACTGACACCGGCTACCTTCACCCCTCTGAGACATATGTGTACTCTCACCTCTTCATTCTCTATCTTCAGCGTGGCCAGGCGAGACTGCAGCTGGTGATGCCGCATTAAGAGCTCTGTCTGGACAGGCTGCTGTGCACTCACCTGACACACCTGGGATTAAGAAACAAAGGACCGGAGGATGTATCATTCACAGAAAACATGACTGGTTACAGAACAAACATTATTAAAAAATGACTCTTAGCTCTTCTCTCTAGAGACTCACCTCATCCCCCATGTGTTGCTGATAGTCGAAGCGAGCTGGAGGACAGAAGATCTGGCAGTGCATGTCCATAAACTTCAGCTTGTCTCCTCTGATGTCCATGGCATCTACTGCTCCCTCCAGCAAGTCCAGGCCCTCGTGGCGAGAAGTCTCCAGACTGTACTCTGCAGACAGGTAGGTTCTCAAGGTGCGAGCCATGCTTGCATGAAAACCTAAGTCACAACACTGGGTAGAAAAATTACAACAATAATATTAAAGCTAAGCAAAGGCAAATAGCTATCAAAAAAAGCCTTGAGACTAGATAGTAGTTGGCTTTGACAGTAACAACTTACATCTATCATGTCTGAGACATCGTGGATGTAGTATTTGGCCACCAGGGCGTTGGTGGCTGCCAGATTGAGAAGATAGTCGTTGCGGGCTTTAGTGCATTTCAGCTTGTTTTCAGAGTACTTGGCTTGTCTCTAGGGAGAAAGAGGAAGAGAGAGAGCCATCACACAGGATGTCAAATGGATTCTTAAAGTACTCAAAGATTGCATTATTACATCTATTTGAGTTATATCTAATAGGATATGTCAGTATACGTTGTACTCAGTACCATACGTATTTCCTGTGTCATTTGAGAAAGTGGCAAGTGGTGAAATCCAAGAACATCACAACAGATGCATTTTCAGATCATTTGTACAAGAGTGTAGACACAAAAATATACAGCACTCATGTTTAAAACCAGTCCACCCAAACACACCTTCTCCTTCATTTTCTCCATCTTCTTGACGGAGCTCCGTCGCTGTGGACGTTCATCCAGACCGTACCGCAGAAGGCTCGAGCTGATGTCATTGGCTTTTCCGATGTGCTTCTCTTCCTGTTTCTCTGCCTCCTTCAGCTTGCTCTCGGCACTCAGGCTCTCGGTGTGGTACATGTGGTAAGTCTTCATCACCTGTAACGACACACACCCCATGTCAAACAACTGATTCACTCACAAACAGGAGCATGGTCAAACTAGACTTTCTTTGATCAAAAGGGAATTTACAAACCGAGATGGAGTAAATGGGCACAGAAATATAGAAATAGAATGCAACGAACAAGCAATGGTGGAAACAATTTCCTGTACTGAGTTCTTAAATGTGAGAACATTATGAACAGCAACAGGTTGACAAGGAAGTAGCACAAAAGAGGAATGTGACAAGAGGAAGGTTAAAAAAGGTTAAAAAAGCATGAAATAGGATATAGATTAAAAAAATATTTTAATTAATTTCTTTCCAAAATGAGTCAGTCAAGGGACACTCTAAACATGTCTGACACACACAACTGTAAAATCACTTAAAGGAAGGGTTGGTAATTTATCGAAAACTAGCATGATTTTGAAAGTAGCATTCCCTTGGTGCTCCGTCTGCACCCATCCCCTCCCCTCTGTGCTCCCTCAAAAACCACGCCCCTCACTTACATGCACAAGCGCCATTGGTCCAGAAGCGGAGCTCAGCTCACGCTTTGAGTGTGGGCTCGTGCATGCATTGGGGTGGAGATCGAGCGGGGAGACAGGGAGGCATTGATTGGTTCATCAAATTGGTACCTCGTGGCAGACATCGGTCAAAGTTTTTGACTACTGCTACAAATGACAGATTTTCTTTGTTCCTTTTTCAGAGCACATGAGTTATTAATTTCTGTCAGGACCTAAATACAATTTCAACCAATGACCAACTCTAAGTACTATGTCCAACAAAACTCATTCACATGCATCAAAGACCCAGAAAATACAGAAAATGATCATGTCATTATTTAAAGTCAACATCAAATGATTCAGCGCTTAGTAGAAGAGGAGAATCCGGGAAAACTGTGTCTGACACCAAGATGGAACATCATAAAATAGCTTTACGTTGACATAGAGTACATTTTGAGGTCCTTAAATATCTCATGAGGATTGGTTTGGTATTGAGATGTGTAGTGGATCTGTGATGGTGTTTTACGAATAATCTTGGTTGAGGCTGAGGTTAAAAAGCATCTGTATAAGGGCACTAATAGCCAAGAGGTTGGTGCATGTGGCCCATGTACGGAGGCTACAGTCCTCCAAGCAGACAGCCAGGGTTCGACTCTGACCTGTGGCCCCTTTCCAGCATGTCATTCCCTCTCTCTCTCTTTCTCTACTCGATTGTGACTGTCCTATCTCTAAGATAAAGGCATAGAAGACCCAGAAATAAACCTTTGAGTATTTTTGAGTGACAAGAAGCAGAAAATCAATAAAAAAGGTAAAGTACATAAGATGTATAAAACCTAGCCAGTGTTCTCCTATCCTTAAAAACAAGTCATGATGCTTATTTATAAGGCTATAAATGTCCCACAGCCCCAAGTATATAACTCATATAAACTTATGTAATCCTAGACTATATTTATTTTCATTACACTCCCAAGCATTAGGGAGTGTAGCTTACTCATCGTGCTCATAGGAGTGTCACACAGCGTTTCCTAACAGAGCTGGTGGTGCGTCTGTCTGATGTGTCTGTTTGTTTGCCTTTACCAAAGAGCTGTTAGCGGGTTACAAATTAACCTGGAAATAAAAGGCATGCAGGCATTTGTTATTATTAGCAGGGTTTGCATTGCACTACATACAGTCTACACTCCCAGCTTTAAAGGATTTTTGAAACAGTTAATGTTTCCCGTTGTCAAAGAGATCACATGAGAATGTTTAACTAGTAACTGCATCAGCAGAGCGTTTAAACAACATCTGCTCCTCCATCTCTCACTCTCAAGTTCTGGTTTCCAAGCAACCCAGACTGAAGCGGACGTGCAGAGGACATTGGGATCGATCAGCAAGGGAGGATGGAGGCTACAATGTGACAGACTGCAACCTTCCCTACAACCCACAGTAACTACTTGATATCCTCAAAAAGACAGCCGGTGATCAATGGTTGATGAATCCAAGCTTAATTTTACATTTAACATATAACTGATAATACAAACAAACTTATTTCAGGTTCATTTAAGATGTAAACCTTTTGCTGGGAATTTGCAGCGTGGGAGCTTCAGACAGACATTTAATAATGCATGAAGAAGAGAGGGAGAAAAAAAATCAATATCCACAAAGTGCTGTATTATGTTTCATGTGAGAAAATTTCTCATGTGGTTTCTAGCATGTGACTTGTGCTGCTTCAGATCTTTTGTGTTTCTCTGCACATTTATTCATCCTGAAAATCCTTTAAGTATGTGAGTAGTTGTTAAGAATCATTGAAATTACAAGGCAATTAACAATTATGTGTTTGTTATTAGCGCATCTCTTTTATAAGCTCTTCATGTTTACAGTCAGATACCAAAATCCCTGGTGAAGTCATTTGCTACGTTCTGTAAAAGATCACTGAGCACTGAGCACCGTTCTGTTTTATACTCCATGTTCCTTAAAGACTATGGAATAGGAGCGTCTCATATTTCACAATCCATTTTGGTCAGTCAAATGATAAATGTGTTATAGGTATACATGTCCTAACCCAGTTTGAATTTTCCAATTTTCTTTGATTTATCACTTGCACTATCAACTCGATAACATTACGGATTAAATGCAGATGATTAATAGTGCAGCAAAATGTGAAATATCATTTATCAGTAAAAAGTTAATTAAAATATTGTATAAAGCAGACAAGGGGTGAACACTCAGTACCTTATTCCAATGTGTTTTAGACACTTATGGAAGATTTATCTTGCAGGAAATAATATACAATGGAGGCCCAATATAGTAACAAAAATAACAGTATGATCAACATAAATAATAAAATCAAACCTTCTGCAAAAACTATTTGAGTGGTGGTTGTGAAAGGATTTTTGAGCTCTGACAAACTACAGAAAAAAAGCCATTTACAACTACAGTGTCTCTCTCTGCTCTCATATTCTCATTTTTAGTCTGCTCAATATATACCCAATTTTAAAAGTAGATCAGTGTTAAAGTAGCAAATGGCTGCATCTATATGAACTGACCCTTTTTTGCAGAATAACTGTTGCCAACTATAACTCAGCAATAAGACTCAGAAGCAAACAGTGTGGTGTCTGTTGCACTGTGTCCCACACACTGCAGATGATAACTCTGCACAAGTTCATTTTCATCGACTAAACCGCGAGTCATCAGCTGTTTCATACCTTCACCAGCACACACACACATCATTCATGTGTGTTTAATGTCATGGCTGCACACATGTTTACCCATTCGTGTGTACAGTATGACATATGACAATAGAAAGAGTGAAAAGTGAAACCAACACACTGACAGATGTGTGTGATTAGATGTTACATTAGCTGCGAATACTCCAGCAGCTCGTGTTTGCTGTGAGCACAGAGAACCACTGCAGCACAGACTGCAGAGCCTGCTTGAAGCACAGCCAGGGGCAAGAACGCTCTCTCCTTCAACGGATTCACACAGGGAGGAGGAATGCTAATTTTTCTCCTCTCACAACCTCAGGAGAAGGAGGAAATGACCTGTTAGAGGGGGAGCTGCTGATAAGGCATATCTGCTGTGTGCAGTGTCAGGCCAGCTGCTTCACAGGTTACAGGTTTAGGGAGGAAAAGGTAGGGAAAGGATTGACGAGCAACAGGCAGCTAACATAAGAGAGAGGTAATAAAAGGCAGGCTGGTACAGACAAAAAGGAGAATGATCCTATTTTGGTTTACTTACAGTGTAGAGCTCATTTGTGACTTTCACTAACTCTTCATGCATCTGCACTCCGATGTCTTTGCTCTGAAAGAGAGAAAATGAGGGCTGTTTTAATGGACAGCAATTATTGCACATTAAAAAAACATTAGAATTCAGGTATTTAAACATCTACAGTAAGACTAATAGCTGGGTTATTTCATAGAAATTCCTCACCACACATGTCAAACTTAAGGGCTGTTTTCCAGTTATAATTTGAATCTGAGGGATGTGAGCAGACATTGAAATGCTGTCATTTCTCTACACCAGAAAAGATCTAACACAATGCCCAGAGTGCATGCGCAGACAAAAATAGAACAGCGGAGAAACTGCAGAACATTTCCCAAGGAGTTGTGTCACCATTTCAGCTCAGTTACAAGAGCTAAGAGTCTATGATGAATTGGACATGTCCCATGACAGGGGGCTTACAGCCCGAGAGGAGGAATGGGGCCAGTGGAGAGTGACTCGGGAAATCCTGTTGAGGGCATATGGAGCGACATTGAGCTCCACCAATCCTGGTTTTCTGCCACCTCTCAGGGCCCACTTGTCAAAACAGCAACCTTGCGTTTCACATGTGACAGGAATTAAACTTCAGCCCATTCAGTGCATTTAAACTTTGACTTAACAAATGCCAGAGTTGACTCATTTGCAGCCTCCACATATGTAATTCATTAGCAGAGAGAGAGAGAGAGAACTGCAGCTGAACCAGGATACAGCATAACAGGATTATTGTTTTGCCGAACTTCTGTCGCCAAATTCTTGCAGAGGGAGACAGTTTCTCTGCAGGCAGTTATTAGTTACTGTGTTTGTGCTGGCTGAAAGCCACCTTATTCTCATCACTGCTCCCATAGTGACAGTGCAGAGCCCCCTAGAGGGCACACGTTACCTCATATTCCTGCTGATGTCAAACTATACTCATGTAGGAAAACCGACAGATTTTTCAACACAGCCCCTAAACCTCAGGTACTCTGTTACCCTTCCACATACTGTACCTTACATTTAGCATACACCCTTTGAGATGTGAGAGAATAACCAAGAAAAAACAGGGTCACACAGAAGTACTCTAAGATATATCGACAAATTAAAAAAGGAGTTATTTCTAATTTCACTCTGCGAGTTACTAAATGACTCCCTGTTAATGTGAATTCAGTGTGAAATGATGTGAATGATGTTGTGTAAAGAGCATCAGAAGAAGGTTAGTGATCTGAATATGGGGAGGAAGCTGAGCACCGTGTTGAGAGAGCAAATACACGTGCTGAATGAGCTAGGTTAAAAATAGAAACAAAAATCTCCCTCAAACAATGTTGAGCTTTATTTAAGACACTTGGCACTCTAATAATAACCAGTCTACTGCGATGTGTCTAAATTGGTCAGAAATGTTGGCCATATTTCGTTTTTTAAAGCCTCACTGATGGGTAGGAATAATCTGCTTTGCACCATCATACTGTCATTTCTTTAAAGCAGGGGCAAAAAGAAGCAAGTTTAACCTTTGATGCAAACATCTGTGTTGTCATTCAAAATCAAAGGCCACCAAAAGAGACAAAGTAATTCTATTCAAAAAATTCCCCGTGTGACCATCAGTATGTCTTGACGCATATGTACATATTTTTACATATTTATGATGGTGGGGCGTCCAGTTCCCAGCATCAGTCATGCAATTTAAGCAAAAACCTTCTGTGACTGTGTGCATTAGTAACATGCCCTCAAACATTTAACTCATATTCTGACCTTTTTGAAAAGTCTGATGACATCCTCGCCCACATGTGCCAGGCGAACAATGACGTTGTTGTTGTAGAGGTCACTCAGAGTGGCGTGGTCTCTGCTCTCCCGCCTGGTCTGGTCCAGGACCAAATACCAGCAGTTCACAGTGGACAGGAGATTCTGGTCCTTTCTGAAACAGCCAAGGAAAGACTTTACAATGCAGGAAAAAAATGACTTTTTAATTTTCCAATAAATACAAAGCTGCCTACGTACATTAGAACAAGCATTGGCGTAGTAGTGCGGGGAAAAGTCGGACTGACTACCCAGTGCCCCAATAGAGGAAGTGTTCCTTAGTATTGATGCAATGGACATTAGCAACGGTGGGAATTATGCGTCTGACACTGGACATTTTTGGATTTGTGTGTTGGACATTGGAAACGTTGGGATATAGGTGTTGGACGTTAGCAATCTTTGGATTTGTACGTTGGAGATTAGCAATGTTGGGATATAAGTGTTGGACTAGACAAATGCTGGTCCAGTGCATAAATAAATCCCAACTCTGCCAATGTTTGTGTGCAATTTAGACAGTATGAAGAAGTTGGCCTGCAATTTTTGATGAATTCAATCTTCTCTTAGGGTGCAGTCTAAACACCTGTCTTATGAAATAGACGTAGAACTTTCAATAGTATCAATCATTAAAATAACAATTTCATTTAAAATAAAATCTTTAAATGGGTAATTTGTGTAATGGAGTTGTAGTTCTATTAATATGCCAGGGTTTACTGAGTCACTGACGGCACAATGTTATATCTTTTCTTGTAGCCCAGAAATCCTGGAGATGCCTCTGAGATCAAGTGCAATATCGACACCAAACAGTATATGGCACATTGCGAGAAAAACTGACTTGTGTCTCTATGAAGTAGACAAAGAGGCGTAAGCCCTAAACATACCAATTGTTGCATTATTTGTTTAACTTAGAGTACCCACAACTCTTAAATAAATTCAAACCTAAAAGAGGGTTAAGAGTGTTTGACAGACTGCAGAGATGTTACATTAAATCCACTGTTTCATGCTCTGGCCTTTAAATATTAGATGTAAAGGGGTCCCTTCACATTTATCAAAGAATCAGCAAAAAAAGAAGAAAAGGGGCAGCTGCAACACACACATACAAACAAACACATGGCATGCTAACTACACTTTCTTCCTTGCTCAAGGGAGCATGTGAGTTTAATTATCTTTACACCGCAGAGTTTGTCTTCATCTTAGAGAGCATTTTACTGTTTCTAAACCTCCATCCATTGTGAGGTCCATTCTTTTACAAAGCCTGTGTGTAAAATTACCTGCTGGTGGATGAAAGCTGACCTACGCTGGGATCCAGTCCAACTTCAACTTTATTTCACCAGTATTGACTGGTCATAGGAGATGAGGGAAATTAAGATGAAAGATTTATCACTTTGAAGATCTTTGTTGATAAGGAAGAGGAAAATCAAATGTAAGTTTAAAACCTGATAGCTCTCGCTGCCGATTTCCAACCACAGAAGTGTTTTATCATATCACAACAGAAGACAGCAGCTATAGTAATACAGAGCACCAAGCTTTACCAGCATCAATTTTCAACCATCCAAAACCTCAAGCAGCAAACTCTAGGAGGGTGTACTTGAGAGGAGATAAGTGATAATGTGAGGCAATGACTAAAGTGACATTGATTTGTATGGCTGGATAGTGAATGAATGGTGAGCTAGCTATAACGTACACTAACATGTCATTGACTATAGCAATCACATGGATTTTTTAAAACCTATCTACCTATTTCATTTTGCAAGCTGTGTTACTGAAGACAGAGAGCTGTAGGTTTATTCACCCCCTAAGCCGAGCCAATAACACCCAGAAACATTGTTATCATTCAGAATCAATATAACAATCTTACACGATGGATAACACAGACAGCAAAGATCAGACTGAAGAAGATACAGCCATGGATAGACATGATTAATAAAACTGAAAGCAAAGAGCAACTGATAAACAAACCAACTAAATACAGCCTCAACAGCACAAATATAACAGGAACAGATCTATCTAATATCAGAGGTCATATTTTAATGATTAATTTGAGGAATCTTTTGTATCGATAAGTGGTTCCTCTTATCTTTTTACTGATCTTGTCCACTACATGTGTGATTAATATTTTTCCAGCTATCTGTTAGCTGTAAAACCTACTAATCAGTTTCTATAGGAGGATGTGGACAAGGGCACGCTCAAACTGCTGTGCCTGATAAATACATGGTGGCAGCTATGTCTGAAAATTTAAATCATCATCATCATCAACCTTTATTTAAGTTCTCGGAGAGCTCATTGAGGGCGACCCTCATTTACAATGATGCCGAGAAAACATACATTAATGATAAACAACGAGAAATGAGATAAAGCTACTACAGAAAATAAAATCAATAAAAGAGCAATAAGAACAATAAAATACATACACTAAAATAATTGAAAAGCTTGAAATTACTACAGTGATAAGTCAGTAATTAAAATCAAAACAGTTACAGTCAGGTATTGGGCGGTTAAAAATAATATTTCTAAAGTGTCCATAAGGGGTTAAAGGGGCTCAAATTCAGGTCCTGTTGTAAAATGTTCCAGGAGTTTGCAGCACTAACACTAAAAGCAGTTTTTCCCAGGTCAGTCCTGGCATGAGGAACCTGGAGAACCAGCCTCTCTCTCGAGCGGGTTACAAATGGAGCAGGGTTCAGATGTAACAAGGAGGTGATATATGATGGAAGCTTTCCAGTAAGGGCTTTATAGATAAAAAGATTCCAGTGGTTATTGCGTCTCTCAGTGAGGGAGGGCCAACCAACTTTATTATGAAGAATGCAGTGGTGAGTCATGTTGCTATCACCGGTAATGAATCTAAGCGCAGAATGGTAAACAGCATCTAAGGGCTTTAGCATAGTGGAAGAGGCATGCCTATAGACCACATAACCATAATCCAAAACTGAGAGAAAAACTGCTTCAATTATCCTTTTCGTTAAGTGCAACTTGGAGAACATAAAGGAATGTTGCAGGTTCTCCATGGCAAGCTGAGCAGAATTAGCAATACAGTACAATATTGTATCATCTACATATAAGTGCTGTGCATAGATCTGAACACAGACTGATGTGGGCTTAGAACAGAGTTTATTGAGAGAAATTCCTTGAGTTGGTGATTTACGAGAGACTCTAATATTTTTGCTAAGCAGGGCAATTTGGAGATTGCAGAGTTGAAGGCAAGCCACAGGGCTATTTTCAGGCACTGGAGACAAGGATATAGTTAAAATGCCTGTATTTTAATCAGGAAAAAACACCAACAATCAGGAAAAAACACTGAAAAGTTTAGACCACACTGGTTCTTCAAGGTGTCTGAGTGCATGAAGAAGACCCTAAGTTGTCGAAACAGGTTGGCATTTTTTTCTGATTGTTAGTGTTTCTACCGTAAATGTCCTGATTAAGGCATTTTAACTAAAGATAATCAAGTGGTTTCCTTCCTACCCTTAGATAATATATTTTATCTGCACTTGGCATTACCTGGAGTCAACCACCATGCTCTGATAGCACCAAGTTTTCATCTTTTTAACTTAGTAGAAAAAAGTAGAAAAGGACATTTACAACTGTTTTGACAAAATCATCCATGTCTCATGACAGTCCTATAAAGAAACCTTCTATCGCTGTCACTAAAAGATAAGGATATTGTTTTTTTGCACTTTTTTAACCAAAAATCAGTCATTATTATTCTTCTTGATAATGGGCTTTGCTCTGCTTTGTTTAATAACCAGACAACTCCTCACAGTGTGGGGAACCTCAAGGTTATATTCTGGGTCCTCAATTATTCTGTATTTAAATATGTTAACGAATAACAAATTTTTATTTTACTCATGGATCCAGCAAAAATCCAGCAAGAACATATACAACTGACAATATGACTCCTCCCCAAAAACTATATTCTACTGTATCAAATGTTGTCTGTAACACAGTTTCTAAAGAGGATACGTTAAGATAATATAGATCACGGGATCTCACAAGAGAATTAACTGAAATAATTAATTAGTACAAATTGTTTTCTTTGGGACATTTCTGAAAAATAATCTGATGGAAAGTTGATCCACAGTAGAATCTTACTCTGCAGTTGAGTCAGAAAATTAAGCAGTTATTTTTGACTCGCACCTCAGTTTTTAAGGTCATATTGAAAGAGTAGTCCTGACTTGTTTTCCTTCAACTGGTTTATGACTCTGATCATTTCATTCCTTGGAGAGATTTGTTCATTCTTTGATGTTTATTATGACTGTGTCCTTATAAAGCTTGTTGTATAGTCTTCAGCTAATGCAAGCTTCTGCACTACAACAAAGCCATCACATGGGCTTTATTCTAGCTCCCAACAAGCATCTTAAAATATTTTGGAGTCATGGACATTTATTCAAAAACTGGCCTTAATACCAAAATCTGATGAGTCAAATTAATTAAAACATGTGTACATTGAAATATAAAGTAAGAATTACTTTCAGTGAGTCTACATATAATCTGGATTGGCCAAATTACCTTTTTTCTCATGCCAAATGTTGACTCTATAGCAAGTGTATGACTCTGTCCTCCTGTCTGGATGACTCGTGTTTAAATAGTAGCAGACACTAAGTACAAATAAGAATCAATATGAAAAGTTATGTTTCAACACTGAGTTAAAAGAGTTGCACCCTGATGCTAAAGCTAATCCAGAGTACCGGGCATCAGCAACTTCTTTCTGCCTCCTCCTTTCATCCTTGAACACTTTGATAAAAAAACATGAACAAGCTCTCCCTACAGGCCCTCCTTTCAAGCAGAGCAGGTGTTTGATCCTTTACATGATGCCAGGAACCTGAGTGTAAATCTTTGGCTGTCGGCTGCTCCTGAATACGGATGAGACTGAAGTGTTCAGGACACAGAGGAGTTGATGCAGAACGGTTCATGTCCTGATGACAGAAGAAGGTTTTCTACATGACAGGCTACAAAAAGTGCAACAATTCCTGTTTCACGGCTAGGGCTGCCACAGCCAACTGAACTCCACTGAACTAGAAACACAAACACATACTAGATTTTTTAACTATTCTGAAGCATTTTGAATATAAATAGTATAATTATTAATATATAGTATATTATAATAGAATATAATTTCTTAAAAGATAGACTGAGTCATCAGCTCTTTTATAATGACATCTTTGCCGCTGCCACTCTATTACAGAAGGTCCTTTAAATGTTCCTTGACATTCTCCTGCCAGACTACTAGATCTTACGCAAGAAATGAAAATCTGAAAGGATCACAGATGAGAAAAGAAGGGCACTGCTCGCTGGTTTAAAAAGAGCAATGTAACTAGAGAGAGTATGGTGCAATCTCTTAAACTCCAGAAGAGAAGACAGCGTGGGATTATTAATGATAGAGACTTAGTCGGTCCATTTTTGTCTATTAGTATGAATCTAGCCATTGACAGAGAGACACAATGATGACCATTAAATGTGACGTTGAGAGGGGGGGAATCTGGGACAGCAGGGTGTAAGGGGAAGTCATGCAATGTGCTACTCTTTCAGGGGTCTCCCTTCAAGGGAACACTCCATTTAAAAATGTCCCAGTGACGGGAGCTCTCCGCCGTGATCACGCTTTAGGTCCAATCGGCCAGAGAGACTGAAAAGAGACGGGAAGAGCTTCTGAATAAACCAGCGTGTTTGTTATGCATGACTGACACACCCAGGTCACATCAAAGGGTGTGCTGCTGCCTACGAATCAATTACACTATACTCTAGTACTTTAAAAGGTGAGTTTGATTTCCTGCAATGTGGACTCAATACAACAATACTGAGAATTGCAAAACACTCCTCTATTAGATCTTAACGTGACACCCACTTGCCATCTTTTTAGGAGCTTTAATGAATTGGTCTATGTCCAAGATGAGGAGCAAACTTTTACCAAACATATTGTAACTGAAACTAATCTATCCTTTGTTTTCTGATAATTCATTGTACTCTCTTTTTCTGGCAACTGCATTTATTACAGTTAAACAATTCTCTTAAAGTCACAGAGAGCTGCAGGCTGATCTGAACTAAGCTAAGCAGCAATTCCTGAACATGCTGCAGGGTGTTGGTTTCATGACCTCAGATCTCCCTGAGATCTGATTTTACAAACAATAAAAAAAAGAGGATCACACAGGAAAGAGGAAAAATAGCTCAAACTGCTTCTTTTTTTGAGACTCCTAAATGAGGCTTTGATTTATCTTTCTTTTCTGTGTCCATTGAGAAATGTTTGTTTTTTGGCAAGCAGCGTGAAGTTGAATGGAAATGAAATGACAGTCACGTACACTGAAGGGGGGTTGTCTGACCTAGTTGGGTGAAACACAGCAGCCTGAGGCCACAAGCTTCCTTGGCCCTGGTTACATTTCAGGTCAATTCTTCTGCATTTATCCCTACTCTCCTTTTTGTAGCTTATCCCTCCTCTGTCTTCCCCTCTCTGTTTTTCCCCTCTCTTTCTCTTTCTGCCAATGTCAGCATGAAATATGTAGCAGTTATTTATCAGGCAAGCACAGTTGATACAGACGTTCCAGTGCTCGGGGAAACTCACTTGAAGTGCTGGTGCTCTCTGGAGGTGCGGATCTTGGCGGAGTAGCGCTCAGCCAGCTTGTCCAGGCCTCTTGAGTACTCAAGCTGGAGCTCGGCCTTTCTGCGGAAGAACTCCTGAAGGTCCTGCAGCAGCTGCAGCCGGGACTCTGACTGTTGCTCCAGACATCTGAACTGCTCCACCAGCTGGTTACGGATCTCTGCGTATCAAAAAGAAAAGACCACCTTCAGAACAAATTGAACCTCTCAAGGGGAGCTGGCTTACATGCTGGGCCTCACTTATGTCTGCCAGACAGTGCTGCAGGTCAACATTTTACCCAAAGTATCACATGATGTAGTTAACAGAAACATGTGAGGATGCAGCGAAGAACAACAACTAATATAATAACTAAGTCATCATAATTGGATAAAACCGGATGTCAAAGTCGATTTGTCTGCCGTCTGTGAATGTGCGCCTACTGTGTGTGTGTAGTAGGAGGGAGGGAGTGTGGGGGTGTCTAAATGCTGGGGTTGCACACGTGCATATGAGATGCATGTCTGATGATTGCAGCAGACAGCACGGAAAATATAAAATAGGTCAGCTTCTAAAAAGCATTGTGCTGAGCGAGCCTTCAGAGAAGTTTGTTGTGAAAAAAAATTTGCAGGCAATTTTTTCATTGCAAGATCACTGTGGTTTTCTGCTTGGAAATCTTTGCTCCTATTTCTAGTCTGAGAATGAGGAAACAAATTCTGTTTTAGTAATACATTTGAATGATAATTTACAGATAAGTTCAGATTTTACAATTAAAAGTTTTTCATTAAAATTATTAAAATATTATAATTCAAGTGAACAATTTAATTTAGTTAAAATACATTTTTGTAAGCTGTTTGTCAACAGACATGGTTTCCTTGTGTTAAAGTTAAGCAAAACTAAAATGATTAACGTTTATCCCATGTTGTGAAATCATTTAGATTAAAGTTAGTCAATCACAGTTTTCAAAATCACCAGGTATAAATATCCAGACTACCAGCTGGAGAGTTTGTATTGACAGATAAAGGGCTAAAAAAAAACTCCACTGAAGTATGGGCCTTGGAGCCATTGTATAAAATCCCATCAAATACCCTTTGTTTCTAATCCAACCCACTTTTTTAAGTCGTTCATCTGACCCCTTCACTTTTGCCATGTCACAAACTCAGCACATCTCTCTCTGCAGCCTGTGTTATTTTCAGTCAGAGAGCAGTAACATACAGAGAACCGAGCAGGTCAGTGGGTCACATAGTGTCAACACACGTTCAGCAATTATCTAAATGTTGGTCATTGGTTCACCTGCTGCTTTTCACCATGCTTTGTTCACGAACAAAATCTCTGACTGACAGCAGAATCACTTTTTGATTAGCAAAGCGCTAATGTTAGCTAACATAAGCAGCATAGTAGTGAGATGAGGAGGGAGGCTGTACGACATACATTGGTATTAGTACTGCTCTTTATGTTGGCTTATAATCTCTTGGTTTGATTTATTTTGCTGAAAGTCAAAAACAAGCATGCTGATAAACCAAATTAAAACCCTGTCAACTTAGATCTCAGAGAAAGCAGCTAAAGGTGCCAATGACATGAGACCACATCTTAAACCCACACACATTCACTAACAGGGGCTTTAAACCAAGCGTCTCCTGCTGTGAGACAATATTAGGCAGTTGAGTAACAATGAGAAGGCTGAAGATTCCACTATGACCGACTGTTTAAACCATGCATATGATTTCTGTGCACTGAAAAGAAACTCTGTAGAAATGTATCAACGGAAAAGATGTCCCAGTAGAAGAAAAGCCCCTTTGTTTACTTCTAAATGCTGTTTCTGTATCGAGAATAAAGGATTTCAAAAATGCCTCCCCAAACGGCTGTGAGTGAAAATGTGAATGAAACAGCACGAACGAGAGGGGCAGAGTAAATATGGAGTCCCTTGCTGTTCGGAAAAGTACCCCTCCTGGTCCCCATAGTTGCCCAGTTGCCTGGTTACATGCCTCTGGAGGCATTTGAAAGAGAGCAAGCCAGTTCCCTGTTCTGACAGTCACAGCAGTCAGTCAGTTTAGCATAATGGCCGAGGACAAGGACAACTTTCTGTGCTTTGAAATACTCAATAAACAGTCCGTGCTGATAAACAACGCAGCAATCAGGTTCAAAAATAGAATGAATTATGACTGTGATAGACTCCTGTGCTTACATACCACTGAACATCAGCATTTGTTGACATTAAGCCTTTGTAATCACACAGTGACAATGCAAAAGAACAGATAGACTAAGTGAGGAGCAAAACTAAATTGATTTAAATGAATTATTTTATCAGTGCAACATCAAATAGACTCTTGATATTTGTATCTGCTCTCCTGTGAGCAGGTTATTTTTAGAATGTAAACTGTTACTAGGGACTGTGCAGTACTGCACTACATTCAATGAATGATTCAGGCCTTTGCAGAGTGATGCATAATTATGAGGAAGCAGGCAAGGAGTTCAAGTGAATAATATAGGGAGAAATAACCCTCAAAAGCTGACGGGGGTTTCTTTTAATCTTTTTAAAATGATAATAAAAGAGTTGAATGTCTGAACATAAAATACAGTCATATGCTGAAACTGGTTTTCTTCCTGGTAACAGTGATTAGCCAATGAGGATAAACTGTTCCACACGCAGAGGCTTTTAGACATTTTTATAATACCCGTCTTTAATAATGTTCATTTTACCCTTTACTCTATATGGTTAACATGTGGACTTTAAGAAGCATAAATATTTTTTTTAAAGAGACTTAAAGACAATTTTGACTGTGTGAATGGTAAAAAAAAAAGAAATTCTCTATCTGTTACCCCCTACATCTGTTTGGAAATCAGCCATACAGACCAAAACTGTTCTGTTCCAGGCTGTAAACACGCCCAATTCTGTTGTTAAGCTTGTCATTTTCACAAGGAACCTAATAGAGATTAATCAAAGACTGTAAATATTAATAAACGAAGCCTGAGTGACGTCACCCATCTGTTACGGCAAGGGGCTCCGGAGGTTCATCGGCAGCCGCCGCCATGATGGAAATCCTGCCTAACTTTCAGTCAACCTAACGCCAGGCTTAGAGCCGAAGCTGAGGCGGGTTTTAAGCCTCTTGATGAACTGTTACATCGCGCCCAACTGTCATCAGGTCAGCTACGCGCCTAACTATGGATAAAACGTATATTTTTCCAAATCAAAAGAGAGCCGACTAATCATACCTGTTTTGTTTTTTGTCCCGGGCTTTAAACATGTTTAATTATGCTGTAAAAACAGCTTTTTTGCCAGTCATGTGTACGTCACTTCTGGTGTTCCCGAAGCCAGCCTCAAAGAATTTGCGCTTGAGATTAACCCACTTTTAGATTCAACCTCAAGTGGCCATTCGAAGAACTGCATCTTTGCATTTGCACATTGGCTTCACTTTCATATAAGTTTGAGATATTTATGCAAAAAAAAACGATTAATACTGATTTCGTCAATAACAGTAACACTAAAACGTTTTAAATACATCAATATAAATTCAAGCCACCAAAGTACAGAATGTTCCTCAAATGGATCAGCCACATTGTGGCGTGTGAGAACAGAGTGAAGGTTCATGGCGTAGAAAAGGAAAGTATAGCACCCTCAGCTGTTATAAAGCCATGACCTCCTCTTTTACCCTGCAGATTCAAAACAACAACCCGTGTCCACCCACCAAGTTCAACACAGCATGCATGTCTGTGGTGGCTGCCTGGATCCTTGACAGATAATACAACAAAAAGGGGGGAAACTATCAGCCACTTTTGCCTTGCAGGGTTTCCTGTTAGGCTCCTGTGCTGCTGTAGAGGACAGAGCACCCAACATCATGTAGAGAGGATCCCACTGTCACTGCTGTACCATGCTCAGATTAGCATGGCACGGGTCTTTTCAGTGGCCAGCAGCAGTCTCTGGGGCTGTGTCTGCAGTTAGCCATGCGTAGCTAGTCACATGTCACCTAACTCAGACTGACACGTTGACATAATTTGGTACAAATCAACGCTGTGTTCTGTGAACGCTTGTCTTCTGAATGCAGTAATGGCTATAGTATGCCTTTAAAGTCTATTTGCTTGAGTTCACATTTCTTCCTCCGCACAAATATCTCTGACAAGGAAAGGCATCACGGTTTGTGCAGCCACAGGACAGGAAAATCTAGTGTGTGGTGTGCAGAATTCCAAGCATTTTTCCATTTAAATCTTAGTAAACCCTGGGCATGTTATACCTGTCAACACAACATGAGAGATGTTACCAAGACAATAAAAAAACAATACTAGTTAATTGTAGTAACGCAACTTTGACATTCAAGACAGTATCAGTCTGAACATTCTTTCTTTATGATGAATCAACACAGAGAGGTTAGTCTAGTCATTGAGGATTGTGTTTAGTGAATATGGTGGTTATACAAACAGAGAGATGCGGGATCGCCATCATCAGTTAAGGGAAATTACATCTCTGAAACAGAGTCATTAAAGATGTTACAAAGTGTTCAAATTCTCACAGGATTTTTTTTTTTATTGAAATTCAGATCAGACACCATTATCTGTTATCCAATATCTGGTAGCCATTTATGGTTTAGTTCCACATGGCTACATGTTTCCTTATCGGAAACACAAATCTTATGAATAACTGTCTACAGCATACTCTATTAAAGCAATTTGTGCACATGACTAAAACAGCTGGACTTCAAACAGATCACTTGGCATTAGAGATAATGTTGCCTCCAGCTACGAGCACAATATAATGCATCATGAAGGGTATCCCCTCATTTCCTCGTGTTTTGGTTTAGGGATCAGTAAGTGTAGAGATACTTCATACTTATTTTCTACACTCACTCGAATGACATTTTTCCACTGAAATAAAGAAAACAGCATGAGGTGCTGCTGAGGAGGGCAAATGGTGTTTTAGTTTCAAACAATACAAGTATTTCATCTAATGATAGTGACTCAGTGATGACTGTTAAAACACAAAGCAGTATCTCCTGCTGCTTGTGATTGATTATTTAGTCATCAATGAATCAGGAAAGCCATGTGACAATTATTGCAAATACAGGCCCCAACATGTAAAGCTTTAAGATCAAAATACATAACAAGCATTGCTTAAACGTGACTGAGACCCGGCTGTTTGCTAAAATATGTCTTGTTGAAATATAACACACAGTGTATTAAGTCCATGCCTGACTGAACTGCTGTACAGTCAGCATTCAGCTTTATTGGTGGCCAGTGTCAGTGTCAGAGTAAAGCTCCCACAACTTCGAACTGATCTAAGCCCAGTTTGCAAATGAGCTTTAGATGTCAGCTTAAAAGCTTTTCCTGAAACTGAGACAAGAGACGGAGCTCTGATGGCTCTCTACCAGCCACAAAGTCAGTGTGGACAGAGAGAGAGAGGGAGAGAGAGAGAGAGAGGAAGAGTGAGACAGTGAAAGAGTCAAACAAATAAATAGACAGACAAGGAGAAAGTAAATCACACCTCAGTCGGCTAAATGCTAATCATACCATTCATACCACACACATGCTGACAAGCTTTGGTAATTTCCTCTTTATACATGTACATAAGCAGTAATGTCTCTATTAAGTAGCTAAAAGGAACATTATTGATAAAATGTTTGAATATTTACTTAAATGCATGGATGAGCATGGCGGCGTCAACACTAATATTGCTCCTATGCACCTCTCATTGATTTGGCATACATTCAAACATTCTGTACAGGGCGGGGACAATAATGTCATTTAAAATTAACAACATAGCATATTTCAATGCAGGGGGCTCCCCTATGCACGTAACAGCATAAGTGCACACACGTTTTAAATGTGGACAAGGACGAGGAAGCTTTGGAGAACTAAGCAAGAATAAGCTAGATTTCGAAACATTTGGAACAAAAACTTGTTAAAGCCACTCCCATGAATGTGCACTTCCTTACCATACTGAAGGACAAGTAAACAAAAGACAATTGGAGAGAAGAACAGGTTCAGATGACCTACCTTACCAAACTACCTTTCCCCGCCATTACTGGACTACTTGCTTACTAGCTTTAGATTGTGGACAACTATGCATACAGGAAGGAAGGTGGATATAGACAGGCAGTTTAACTTGGATTTCATGATTGCTGTAGACATGAAAATAGAATTTAACCATTACAAGAGAATACAAAAAAAAGTATTATCCAGTTTAAATGTTGAGAAAACAAGATTTACTTTATAGAGTTATATCTAAAACTACCACGGAAATAATACACAGGATAAGCAATACCAAGTTAGATATGTAAGCCTGCATGAAACACAACTGCTTTAAAATCTCAATGAGTCGGGGGAAATGAAAGCGTGAAACAAGTTTAGCAAAAATAATTTTAAAAAAAATAATTGAAGAGGGGATTTATAGTACTCTCATATCTGTATAGCCTACTCAATGTGAGGCTATAACCATAAACCACTTAGCTTAGCGTAAAGATTGGGAAAAGTGGGGAAGCAGCTAGCGAGCATTTTTCAAAATGTAAGCTAGCTAGTAAGCTTCCCAGTAGTGCTACAATATCTACAATTCACTTAGCAGACACTTTTGTCCAAAGCGATGTACATCAGCGAGTAAGTAACACAAGCAAGTATCTAGAAAAGAGGAAACAATGTCAGTAAGTGCAAGCGATCAGCTTTGAGTCTGTTTGTTTAGTCTACAAAAAAATGGTAGAGACAAAAATTGTTTAGACAACTTTTACATCTGGTCAGCTTCTTTTCAACAAAAGGAAATTTACTGTACTTGGCAAAGTGCTAGCTTACTGTATGTTACTCCTGTTTGTATGTTTTTCTTAGCTAAGCTAACTGTCAGGTTAATGTATCTTCATATGAGTCAATAGATATGAGAATGAAGATGACCTCGTGTTTTTATCAGACGTAAATTGTTGATATTGATCAAATAATCTAAATTATGTGAATGGCCGAAAAATGTCACTGTAGGCTGTAGGCCTAGCATACATCAAATTAGCTTTTTAGGCCTAGAGAAGCATTTAATATGTACTTAATCCCTTTAATCCCTTAAATCATGTGTTTCAATTACCACATGCTATGGCATTCATTTAATAAAACCTAGCCTACACTTACTAAAGTGTAGAAACTGCAGCTAGAGGACCACACAGACAACTTGAGATTGATCCATCATCATCCATGTTTGAAGTATTAGCTGCAACCCAACACACACCCTAAGTTCAGTTTGATGTTTTCTTTTCCATGGTCCACTTGATTTGTCTGGGTGTTCATACTCTATAGTCACGTTAGTTGATTTGAAACAAAGTGAGCTCAAAGCAGGAGCTGGTTTCACACCCTCACTATAATCTGAGTTATACTTTACTTTAAATACTCGTGTGACTTCTGCATTTATCCTGGTCTAAAATGGTAACATATTCAAGAGGAAAGCAAGTACGGTCTTGCTGTCTCTGTGAATAAAACCTGACACATGAGCAAAACCACAACCATGAGAAGGTGATGCATAACGTGTTAGAGTTGACACTGCTGGAAGTCATCTTAAAAGCTGAGAAGACAAGCCACCTATATACATCCTGCAATGTCTGTTCCAATCTGTTGTCAGTGTTCCTCACTTGCTTCTCTCTCTGGGTGGTTTATCCAGTCACATCTTTAGCGGTAGACAGTAAAATCCTTTCATGCTTCATAATTCATACAGACAGCATACATTATGTATGGACTTTATGAACTGTTTGCAGTGTGATCTTCTTGAGCATTTCCTCTCCCCCCTTGATACTACACTTTGTCCTGGAGTCTCATATACGTGCTCTTCCAATAGTGTCCTGTAAAATGGTGTTGATCCACACAATACAAATGTAAATTTTGACCTGTCATTTAGGAAGATGTTCTGCAGTGTACCCAGATGTCTCCAAATCATCCGCATGAGTACTTGAGGTGCATGACCTCCAGTCTATTAGAAAGCTTATCCAAGGTGAACTGGTGCATTCCCTTGTAGGGTGTGCAGCATGAAACAATCTGACAGAAACACCAGATGCACTTTGAAACTAATGATCAAGCACCATTGGCTTACATGGCCACACATGAAGGGCTAGGCATGTTGTGGATCTCACAGTCATCTTGTGCAAAACAGGTTCAACCAAGTTGTGTCTTCATTGTTGTATGACAGAATTCAAGAAATAGACGCATCCCTGTTAAAATTAGATTCATTTTTGTTGACATTCCCCAGTAGATATGCTGAAAAAAAAAATAAACGACTGACATCTATAACTGTACAAATCTGTCCCACCCTACAGCTACAGCACTGCACACTTGAAAGCCATACAAAGCTTGAAGTTACGCAATAGTGCCTTCACACACACACACACACACACACACACACACACACACACACACACACATACACACACAGAATAACAATACGATCAGGCCTGCACGTTACCAACCTTTCACTTGGGTCTCATATTCGGCAATAATCTCTTTGTCCTTCTTGACTTTCGCCTGAGATGACATGTTGAGGAGAATGGGATTGTGCAATCCTCGAGCAGCAATCAGCGTCTCCGTTGCCACAATGCAGCGATTTGCCCGTCTGCAGTCCTCTCCGGAGTAGTTGAGCAACAATCAGATGCGAATCATTGCCCGCCTGACTCAACTTCTTCCTCTTCGTGGATTAAACGCACTTGAGGCTCTGCGAGGTTGCCTTGCTGCGTTGGAGGCGACGTTGATCTAAAAGTGCATAATGATAATCTTCCTTCCTGACCACTCCTCTTCAGCAGCGCTCTTCAGTGGATCGGAAAACAATTCACGTTTGATGTTCATTTCATGGCAGCCTCATAACATAGAGTCCCTTCTGCACAATACTGTCCAGTCTGCCTTTTTTACTCTCTCTCTCTCTATCTATCTCTCTCTCTATCTCTCTCTCTCTCTCTCCCTCCCTCCCTCTCTCTCTGCAAGTTCAATGCTGCTGCAGAAAAGGCTGAATGGACGTGAAAGTCAATGTGAGACTCCTCCCCCAACCCCCTCCCTCCTTTATTTCTTCACCAGTTTTATCCTCAAGGATGATTTCAGGTTTGTCTCAGTGAACTGATGTGCAGACCTGTGCCAGTAAAAGCGGTTAAAGTACCGTCCAACCCTGAAAGGATGCATGAACAGTTTAGTGATGAAGATTTGATTGTTTCCAGGACAACAACATTAACATGTTTACTGCACACACACACACACACACACACACACACACACACACACACACACACACACACACACACACACACACACACACAGAGTGGGTAACTTGACACAATTTTCCTTTTTTTATTCAAAGTAAAGCGTTGAGCTTGTTTTTGTACATTGATAACATAGGCTAGTTTTTGAGAAACAACACTGAAATAGGTGAAATACTGTCATCTTCATGCTGTAAGGAATAAACGATTTTGGGAGAAATCCGATGCTGGAACATTTGTTCAAGAGTCTCTATGTGGCACATCTAAAAAACAAATCATATAAACATAAAAATAAAAAAAGGACGATGTAGGCCTATAAGTATTAAAACATCTTACTTGGAGTAAAAAGATGAAAGAATCCAGCTGACAGAGAGCTGAAAGATGTTAGCCATTTACATGAAAAAGAAAAGATTAAATATGAATCGTTGATAGAAAGACTATCAGGTTACTCACATTTGACTTATAGACTTAAAGCTTCAACTTTCAGAATAAAAATTCAAAAAATTATACACAAAAACAACAATTTGCCCTTTAAAATAACTTGATTGTTACTTGATTATTCTCGGGTGTGGATGTGACCACTAGCTGACATTATAGACACTTGTTACAGAGAGAGGTGTTACAGATGACATGTGTTACCACTGCAGCACTCCCCCTTTAGAAAAAGAGGTAGGAGCTTCTTCCCAGAGAAAATCAGAGTTGACTGCATGTCAATGATCTGCTCTTTTCCCTCTCGTTGCTGTTCATCTCAGCAGAGTTTTCTGACAAAAAGATAAAATAAATCTTCCTGTGAATTCACAGTGAAACTGTGCACTACACTTTGATCCTTCGACTTCCCAAGCTGTGGCCGTGCCTCAAAGAAAAGCAAACTGGTGTATAGGACAGGGATAGTTGAGCCTGCCTGAGAGAAGATTGCATTTTGAACAGTGTCGAGAGATCCTAGTCCGCCTTTGCACCCAATTTTCAGGAAATCTGTGGGCTACTGTCAGCCTGTGGGAACTGTCAGAGCTGGGAGAGAGCCCAGGAGAAATCTGCAGGAGAACTATTCACTTCTCACCACCACGCAATCTCCACTTCAAACTCTAATTTCCTCAGCAAATGTTACTCACCAAATCTTGGCTGCACTGAGCCTGATAAAAATTGGGGTGGGCTTGAAAATAATTTGAAAAAGCTGTGTCTAACCAGGCAATGGAAAGTTTAACACCATCCACTTATGTGCCTTAACGAGAGGAATGATTATCACAGGGTCCACCTAGAAAAGATTAGGTTTCCTACAGGAGGCAGAACGATACTTTTCTGTGTAAATGTTCAAATTACAGCAGCCTGTATGCTGGAGTTATTCTGGTTTATGCCTGATGTTCACGATGCCATTTTAAAATGCAAGCAAAGACGAATCGTCCCAGAGTTATAGTGGTTATGTTTTATCTAACCTCATTTACTTTACGGGGATGTTTCCGTTTGGTTAACATCTGATTTTTGCCAGATAAACTGTTTTCAGTTCCTGATAAAATGCTGTGAGAAAGCGATTTGATTGTATCTCTCCATAAAACCTAAAAACACTTGCTGCTTTCCTTCCTCTTTGTTGAAATTCAGAGCAACTAATCTAACACACGGTATGTTTAGATGACTGATAAAATGATCAGTTTTATAGTGGTCGTTGTATCAAAATCATTAACATTATAAAAACAGATCCTAATCAGTGATAAGTCATGGTAATTGTATAATATTTGCTCTTATAGTTTAAGTCACTAGCTATTTATATGAGGAAGGTATTTATATTGTTTGTATACATTGTATGTCTATTGTGAGATTATTTAGTGTTGGGTTTTTCGATAAGATAAGACTTTTAAGAATTGGATGAAGATCTCATTGTGTATTGGGCTGTGTTATTGTGTTGGGAAGATGTCAGGGTCTGCCTGAGTCTGTACAAGATCATAAGGACGTTCTAGTTTAGCTCAGTTGATAAAGCAGGTGCCTCAGTACAGAGGCTGAAATCTTATCGCACTAGTGACAGATTGGACTCTGAACTGATGCTGTTTGTAGCATGTCATTCCCCTGTTATTTTCAGTTTATCTGGTCATTACCCCCTCACTCTCCCACACCACAATTCATCTCTCTCAAAAATATCCTGTCAAATAAAGGAAACATAACACCCACATTTAATTATGAAAAAAAAGGTTATGTGATCAGTGTTATAACCCCTGTCTGCTGTAAATGTTTTTTTATTTAAGGTGACATTTGTAAAGAAAATTTGAAATTGGTAATCAGCATTCAGAAGTTTTAAAAATGATCAGTGATATTTCTGGTTTACATAATATTTTTTTGTAATTGTATTTCATCCATTTTTGCATTCACAACTGCACTGTATTTAAAAGAGATTTTTTTTTCCTCTTTTTTATTTTTATTTATTTCTATCTTTTATTTCTCAAAGCCTCCCGTAGACAGTTGTTGCAAATTAATTTAGCTATAAACACCCAGAGCAGTGACTCTGGGACTTGTGCATGGTTAGGCTAAATGTTACAGCACCAATGTTACTGTATGTCGATGTCAAATGAACAAATAAAATAAAAATAATAAAATAAGGTGTGGACACTTCAGTGTATGGGTATGCGTAAGGGTTACGTTTATATGTTTCCCGCAGGAACCGATGTTCCGGGCTGTTGTTGCTGGTCAGGTAAAATAGAGAGGTGCACAAGTAATGTAAGCTAGCTGCAGACTAGCTGCTAGTGATGATGACTGTGTCGACATCTCTTCATTTGTGCATTTAACGTCCCTGAAGTAATTTCGTTAAGTCGTTATCATCAAACGTGCCTGTGTTTCTGTCACTCTCTAGTTTACTAAAAAAAATAATGTCCGTCTAGTAGTCACTTAAAATAGACCGTAAAGATAAATATCCTTGTTCAACTTTATGTTCTTAAATGTTGTCCGCTTTTTTTTTTTATCTGTCAAAGTCATTGTCATTTCAAGTTGAGCAGTTTCTTTAGGGTCTGCTGAGGTGTGTGATTTTGATCAAACATTTACCCCACTTTGCGTCCTCTTGTGAACCGTCTCCTGTAGACTGAGCCATCAACAAGTGCATTACTACCCCCTGCTGTCACATCCAGTGTACTGCAGCTAACAGTGTTTCACTAAACAGCAGCTCATTTATAATAATTCACATGAATTAAATTGGCTGTATAACTGTTTATTATTAAACAGACTCACCCTTTAAGTAAGGAGAGAAGACATTTAAACTTTTAAACTTTAGCCTGCGTTGCATATATCAAATATCAAACTGTATTGTGGGCTCATGTTTTTTTGTATGGGTGGGATATGTATGTATATATGTGTTGTGTTGTGTGTTTGTATGTATGCTGGCTACTGGAACACCTAAATTTCCCTGCTGGGATGAATAAAGTATATCTTATCTTATCTTATCTTATCTTATCTTATCTTATCTTATCTTATCTTATTATTATTATTATTATTACTGTTTATGCTTATTTGAGTAAATATGACCACAGGTTAATCATACAGTCACTGCTACAAAAATACCAAATTCACAGTATAACCCATGCAGACACTAATACTAATGACAGCTCTTTTCTTTACATCACAGTTTATCAAATGAATCATCGGTTTCAGTGTGACAGAGAGGGTCATCATCAGCAGATACTTGAAACTGATTAGATGCTATGAGAGACATTTCACAATGTTTAAGGGAAATTCATTGTCATTGAACAATTTCACATCAGTGAATGGTATTAACTTTAGGTATGACACCCATCATGATGCTATCTTGCCCTGAAGTCACCCCTTACTGAATGAAACATGTGACTTTTACCTTGATGATGTCACTGCTAGGAAATGTGCTGTGTGGCTTTAATTGCACTGTTTGAAGCACAGAAGACAGATTTTGTGCAAAGTGTTTACATACAGACAAGATAATGTGAACAGCTCTTGATAGTGGAAATAGCTAAGTGTCAAGATGATATCATTTTCTGTTTCTTATTTAAGACTTATTTAAGTTTTTTTGTGCTGTCTGATATGATCTACTGTACAATGTTGTGTAACACTTTGTGTACCAAACCCCACCTTTCCACGCCTCCAAAGAGAAGTCACAGAAGAGCTGGGCTTTGCAATAAAAGAGCGTTGCCGGCAGCTATGGAGTAAATCATCTGCGGGACAGAACAAGTATCGGACGAAACATGCTATGGACAATATTACTACTGCTATTTAATGGATTCCTAATACTGGTTTACATTTACTCCAGTCGTACGAGGTAAAGTTGTTTATCAATGCATTTCATACATTTTAATAGTTTCAGTCAATCAATCTGTCAAAAAGTTTTTACAAATGTTATACTGTTATTGAAAAGAGCTTTTCATGTTATAACAATATATAATCAAAACAAAGATACACCTTTATTCTAGTAGTTATGACAGACATCTCATTAAATATTGATACAAAAAGACTCATACAATTTGGATGTCTCAATGCCTTTAGTTTTGTGAGAAAAAACACTCAGTTTCTCCTTGTGGCTTATTTGATAGCAGAAGTGCTGCATGACTTTTCACCCAAACAACTGAAACTCTCTTGTGACATAACTTCATGCTAACTGCAAACCTGTTGGTTGAGATTGAAGAATGAACAATAGATAAAGCAACTCTTTCACATTTTTGCAATTTTAACGTATTTCCTTCTACAAGCAGACAGACGAATGAGCCACCGTTGGACAAAGGTGTTATCCCATGGCTCGGCCACGCTCTCGAGTTTGGAAAAAATGCTGCAAAGTTTTTGGCCCGGATGAAGGACAAACATGGGGACATCTTCACAGTAAGTTAGAATCAAGAGTCTGATGTAGATTTTTTTTTGTTTACTTTCCAAACCCGCTATTTAAATAAGATAGTGATTTTTAAAATAAGCATTTTTTTTGTGAATTAGACAAAAGATTGATAAGTAAATGGTTAAAAGATAGTGTTTTTATACAGTAGGAAGAAGGCTGTACTCTGATCTGTTATCAAGATGTTTAGTCTGGCATGTAAATCACGTTTTTGAATGACAGAAACCAAACATTAATTTATAAAAGGTGCCATGGTGAAAATGTGGTGGTAGCAAACAGACAATCGTCCTTTTCATTTGAATTATTCAGAAAATGTGTTGTTTTTACTGTTTGTTTATATTTTTGACCAAAACCAGCTCTAAATATAAAATCCAGAATAGAAAAGGTAAGAATAACAGAACAAGAGTTGCAACATCTTGATACAAGAAATATGTCAACGAATAAAATGTTGCCTCACAGGTCCGTGTTGCTGGTCATTACGTGACAGTGCTGTTGGACCCAAACTCTTTCGATGAGGTGCTGAATGACACCGTCTGCTTGGACTTTGCCCGCAGCAAAAAGCAGCTCTTACAAAGGATCTTTTGTCTTCAGCTGCCGAGCATCAAACCTACAGCGGAGAGGAAATGGATGGAACAGTAATGAGTACATCTTTTTTAACATAACCTTTATGCTTCAGGAAATTAGAAGATACAAATCTGGATCTAAGGGAGTTGCATATCTAAATGTAATTGTGTCTTATTCCCGCAGGCATTTTCAAGGTCCCAGCCTCTCCAAGCTAAGCAGTTCCATGAAGGCACACCTTCAGAAGCTTCTGTTGAGTGACCAGACAGATTGCCAACCTTCAAAGTGGACGCAGAACGGACTCTTTAGCCTTTGTTATAGTCTACTCTTCAGGTATCACATACCATTTAACCGTACATTTGACTGTAAATCAGAGGTTGTTAGTGTTTGTATGATCATTAGGGCCAGACAGGCAGACTCTTAATTAACTTTATTGCCGTTCTCAGGGCTGGGTATTTGACCTTGTTCGAGAGGATAGACGACGCTCCTGCAGTCTATGAAGAGTTTCGCAAGTTTGATGATCTTCTAACAAAACTGGCTCGTTGCTCACTTAACCGAGGTAAGCGGCACAAAATTCATAAAATTCCTTCACTTTCAAATTCCTCGCTGACTTTTTATCTAATGTCTTGCATAAGTATTCAACTCCCTTGTCATGTGTCACATCACATCTGCAAATAGACATTTTTTTGAGGTTGTATGCACTGCCAAGAAGCCTTATATTTTGAAGAGCTGGATATTACATGGTATTCATAACAATTAACAAAAGCTTCTAGTGCCCTCCTTAAACCCCTCGCTAAGATAATGTGTAAGAAATTGGCTTCAGGTTAACTTGCACATTCAACAGATACTGTATCTGCATTTTTGTACTGCTCTTGTTTGTCACACATTCCCAAATCTGTAATTCCAGGCTGTGTATAAAATATGTATGCAGGTCAGAAAGCTCCATCAATACCTGTATTATGAAGATCAACTTTATTAACTAATTAGAGAGACAAGTTTTGGCTTGTGGCCTTCATCAGGGTCATGTCAACCTGTGTTGCTGGAGATTTTTCACTTTGTCAAGCCTTTCACTCTTCGTGCACCTTGGTAGTTGGTGAATTTGTGCCAGGAAATTCCCACTTTATTCACCATATGTATACATCAGAGTAACTTATGACTTGACGCCTAACAGGGGAAAGAAAAACAGCCGCCTTGTCCCGGGAGCGACTGTGGGAGCTTCTCTCTCCGAAGGGGGAAAGCTTCAGGCTGGATTCAAGCTCCTGGCAGCAGAGCTACCAGCACTTCCTGCAAGAGGAGGGAATCGATGCAGAAATGCAAAACAGAGCTTTCCTCCTGCAGCTTTGGACCACACAGGTGAGAACTTTTTTTATTTTCTCTTGGCTGTCTTCCTCCCACCCTTCCAAGCACAAACGCAAAAAACCTCCAGCACACACAGAAACAAGGCCACTCATTGATACCAAAACATACTAACTATCCACACCCAGACTGCATACTTGAATTCCACTTCAATGTGCTCAGCCTGCCAACAATGCAGCAGTTAAAGAGCACAGATTCCTCTCTGCCAGTTACTCACAGCTGCCTGCCTCAACCTGTAACTCTGAGTGGAGTTTTGCCACTTCTGATCGGGTGAATCAGTTTCCATGAAATGTTATCATGTTTGTGGTTTCGTAACACCATTTCAGAACGGTTGATTATTTAAGTTGTGTTAGTCAGCTGTAGTCGCTTCCTCTTTTTGACTTTCCTAGCAGAGTTTCACACAATCATACGCAGGAATTGTTCTTTATGTACGTTTTTTCAATGTTTGCCTCAGGACAGCTCCACTTGAGACAAACCGGTAGTTAAAACTCTGTGCATGGATATAAAGTCTATTTGTATCTTCTATAGGCTATAAAACTGTATGATACTTTGGTTGTTTAGCTCAACACTTCACTTTTTTACAAAATTCACAACTCTTAACCTTGTCCTTGAATAAGTCCTGATGTTGAACATTAAATAGTTTCAAATGAAAACAGTACGCACAGCTGCTGTTAGAAACCATATTGACACAAGCTGCCTCCAACAGTACAGACAAGTTCAGACCAACATGGTGTCAATGCTTTGTTCTGCCATGAGGGGGAGTTAGAGAGCTGTTTGATTCTCTTATCTCATCTTTTCATGTAACATTTCAGCTGAATTAGCCTCGGCCCTCTGTTCACCTGCCATTCTCACTGGAGCAAGGATTTTTCACCCAGTAGTAGCAGAGAGAATTATAATTTAAGCCAGCAAAAAGCAGAGCCAGGCCTCTTTTATTTGCTCTGCTGGTTTAGGAAAGACCATTATTGCTCCAGCATGTTTGTCTTTTTTGCTTTATCATGTCTGCTGGGATTTTGGAGCACATAGTCTCAGTCTGGGAATGAAACTGGAGCACCACTGCAGAGAATAGAGGGATTAGATGTGAGATGTGTGAGAGGTGCCAGAATTGGTTTATACATGTGTTAAAATCAGGGTCCTGCAGAAACTATAGTGCCTGCTGTCCTCTAATCATCTGTAAACAGTCTGCCTGAGAAATGTACACAGTGAAAATGATTGTTGGGTTATTTACTGTCAAGAAAGATGGTGCTTTAATGTGTTGTGATGTCTGCATATTCTCAATCCAAGTATATGTATTTTATGAGTTAAACTCTACTTATCACGTCAAAGAATAACTTTAAATCTCCTGTGAGGAGTTTTTAATCTGGTTATTAAACAGACTGAAATGAATACTGATGCTTCAGGATGACCTGGGAAAGCAAACAAGATCATCAGAGGGGCGTCGATGGCCGAGTTCACGCACCCCATGTACAGAGGCTGTAGGCCTTGAAACAGGAGGCTCAGGTTCAAATCCGACCTGAGGCTCCTTTCCCCCCATGCCATGCTCCACTCTCTCTAGCCCCAATTACCAAAACTATCCACTGTCCTGTCTCTCAAATAAAGGCACAAAAAAAGCCCCAAAATAACAGGGTCGGTGTCAGACAAGTCCATTAGTAGCACATTCCCAAAACAGCCTTTTATTATTATTTTTCAGTATTTATTTTAAGCCCCTCAAAAACAGCTTCCTGTTTAATGGCGGACAGCGCATCCCCAGCACAACAGTGTTAGACGCAGCCTTGTAAGTTTCATAATGCAACATGGTGAAAGTCTTAAGATGAACCTGATCAAATTTTAATGGGACAGGCCCTAAGAGTGTAAGAGTTGTAGTTGATCATACAGAAGTAGAAAGTTCCTGTTGTCAGTAGGAGGTGGTGCTGTTATTTTATTTATTTTTTTTAAATGTATAATGCAGATTGATTCAGGCTGGAACTAGATCAAGCACAAGAAATTCAATGCAGATATGATCATGTGCAGCCGAGCTATAACAGCTTACATTTGAATGGCGAGTCATGGCGTCGAATCCGAAAAGGTTTACAGAGCAAATTTGATGTGGTTATGTTCAACTACCAAATAACGTAAAAAAAAAAAAAAAAGACTTTTCCTGTTGCCAATAGTTGCTGCTGTTATTACACGAAAAATCAAAAACATCTTAATATTTCAATCATCATACCAGAGATATTTGGGCCGGATTGGAGTATGTACATTTGAGATAAAAACTACTTCCAGTTTCATGGCAGTATATCATGGCAGCCACTTTGTGGACACTAGTATCTGTCTGTGTGTATCTTGAATATGCAGCTGGAACTAACAGCAGGTTAGCTTAGCTTTGAATTAAGACACCAACATATAAAGTGTAAGGAGGACATGCTAAGGATATCTTCTATTCTAAATCTAACACATAGTCCACAATTGCTACACTGTTCCTTTAAAAAAAAGTCCTCACCTATAGATCTAAGAGGACACATACACAAATTGTCACACTATTAGTCCCTTTTAGACACTTTGCCCCGGCTGTCAATGGAGGGCTGACCTGAGATGTGTAGAAGTAAGAAGAGCAGCTCCCCTAACTCAGCAATTACTGTCTGACAGGCTCAGGTGTCTCTCTCTGATAAGCAGACAGACAGCAGTGTCTACAAAGTGGCTGCTCCTCATATCAATCTTTTCAGTTTTACAAAGGGCTCAGATACGACGGAGTATTATCAGAAATAATCTTTTTTTTTTGTTATATGCATTATATGACCACTTTTACAAAGTTTTTCAAGCAAGAAGTTTATATAAAGTTTTTTGGGGTTTTTCTTTTCAGTGTAACACTGGACCTGCTGCCTTTTGGCTCCTTGGCTTCCTGCTCACTAACCCTGAGGCCATGGAGGCTGTTAAATCAGAGATCAGGGACCTTACCCTCCAGCACCCCCTTATCCACCCGCTGGAGGCACACAGCACACCGGTGTTTGGTAGGTAACAGCTGTTAGCAGCCTTTTCACTTATTCCCTGAGCTCCTCCGGCTTTTGGTGTGGCCCCTGCAGTTTGATGAAAACAAATGCTCATTTGACTTGTTGGAAAAGACAAGATGAGTGCAGTGTAGAGAAACAATGACAGTGAGAATGAAAATTTGTCCTTTTATTTAATTCAGAAGTGATTGCCTTTTTCATGTAATCATATCTGTGCAAATGTTTGTATCTCCCCAAATGATTCCAGGGGGCACAGCTGATTTAACTTGCCATGACAGCCCTCTGACATCCTCCACTCTGCTGTCCTTTTCGTTTTTGCAGACAGTGTTTTGAGTGAAACCCTACGGCTTACCGCGGCCGTGATGATCAGCAGAGAGGTGGTGCAGGACAAGAGCCTGCGTAAGGCCAATGGACAGGAGTACCACCTCAGACAGGGGGACAAAATATGTCTGTTCCCCTTTCTCAGCCCTCAGAATGACGCAGAGATACACCTGCAACCACAGGTACACAGGCCGCCAACCAACAAATAATAGCTCAGACATGGAAAATGCTTTTTTTCTACTAAGTAATGTTATGCTGTTATTATTATTGTGTTTTACCCAGTATTTAAAGTTGTACTTTTAATTTTGATATTTTTTAGCTTTGGAGTGCAAACGCAACCTTTATTAGGCAGGATTCATCTGCATAAAATATTTGGGATAAGCTAATTTAGCCTACAAATTAAACAACAGAGAGATGACAAACAAGAAAGTAAGGTCAAATCAAAAATTATTTTGTTTGTCTTAAATGGTAAAAGGTCAGAATTACATGTGGTATTTAAGAGAAAACGTGGCGCGGGAGACATATGATCCAGCTGATTTGCATAATATCCTAATGCACAACTCTAACAAATGCCTTCATATATTTTTTTTGTCTCCTTTGAACCAGATTTTTAAATATGATCGCTTCTTAAACGAGGACATGACAGTGAAGGATACATTCTACAAGGAAGGTAAAAGGCTGAAGTACATCACCATGCCTTGGGGAGCAGGGACAAACGTCTGTGTTGGGAAAGAGTTTGCTGTTACAACCATTAAACAGTAAGTTCAAGGAAAAATACAATTTGTATCTTAGTTTTTTAAAATGCTGCATTCATGATCAAAGCATTTTCTGCAATTGCATCCCAATTACCAGACAGGACTAGAAAAATCCATCTCCACATCAAATTAGCACCATTACCATTACTGTCCTTTCATTGCATGCCCTCATTCACCACTAGCAGCAAATTATAATGTAGTTATTGCCTCGCTACCTTGTAATGAGCAAAGAGGATAAGGGCAGGAAAGGGAAGTCAGATGGGAGGCAGGGTCTTTGTCAGACATCATATCCAGTTACAAAGGTTAGAGGTCATCAGCAACAGTAATCAGTAAGCTGGAGAAGGTTACATAATATTGATGCGTAGACTGGAGGGACATTGGGAATAAGTTATTTTTAGGCATTTTGCTTTTCTATTTCAGACTGGTTGATTAACTTGGTGTGATTTTTCTCTCTGGCTATTTGTGGATATACCTCACATAAATGTTTTTGAATATGTCGTGTTAGAGTAGCTTTTGTGGTGCCTGTTCTAAACTGATTTCCCCCTTGTTTGGGTAGATTTGTGTTCTTGTTCCTGACTCATCTTGACCTGGAGTTGTGCAACCCAGAGGATAAACTGCCTCCAGTGAACACCAGCCGCTACGGCTTTGGGATGCTGCAGCCAGACGGAGATCTGCAGATCCGATACAGACTGAAGAAGACACAGCCTGAAATGTGATTTGATTAATTGTAAATAATGTGGATTTATAAACCTTTTTTACATGTACTGTATCACTATTTATTTTTGGATTTTCTCTCTATGTCTGTATTATATTTATCTTTGGTTTTGGTTATAAATATTTTAAATAAAAAGGACAAACTAAGAAAAACGTGACATATTTCTCATTTTTAACACTGAAGAGCTGTTCCCACATTCATCTGCTGAGGGATGAAAGTCTTTCTGTGCTCACCTGATATCTGAGTTTGTCTACATTAGGCGGTTTTATCACATCACACTAATGTTGAGGCATTCATTTGTAGTCTCCAACTTACAGAAATGTGGAAACATCACACCTTCAAGACATGAGCAGTGAGACTTG
This sequence comes from Labrus mixtus, assembly GCF_963584025.1. Taxonomy (NCBI): domain Eukaryota; kingdom Metazoa; phylum Chordata; class Actinopteri; order Labriformes; family Labridae; genus Labrus; species Labrus mixtus. Next base: position 12,067,809 of record NC_083618.1, on the reverse strand, counting down.
ATCTGGAGACTGAATGTAATAGGAGACATCTTGTGGCAGCCGTGAAGATATTTGCCTATCAATGATGAATTGTTGAATGAAGAGGAAGACTACGATGTCATTTTAAGAATTTTCGATTCATAAGTTGGAAAAAAAGCACCAAGTCAATAAAATGCGTTGTTGTAGAACATATTTGGCAATACGAAAAAATCTAATAAGACGAATAGACGAACTGTGATGCCCTGTGTCAATGTGTATTTTCTAATGTCACCATGTACAGTAGATGTGATCAGAGCAGGGAGAATAGCAAGTTTATGGGGGTTCAATTAAAAAGATATAGCATAGGTGTTCAGATTGCAGTGCAGTGTTAAATTAAGTAGTCTTAAGTCAAACAAACGAAACACAAATGCATTAGAGAAAAAAGAAAGAAGATATTGTTTTGATCCCTTTCTCTGCATGTAGGCTAGTGTCATTGATTTTCGCTCCTATATTGTTGGCTCTGTGCCTCCGATTATGACACGAAACTATACATAGTAGCCTGCATAGAAACCTACAAACCCATCTTTCCAATCTTTTCGTGCACCATCATTACCGTTCTGAAAACATGCAGCCCTGCGCAAACATAACGCCAGTGCATCAGGTTGAGTCTGCTGCTCAGTGATGGAGCCAGGCGTGGAGTCTCGGTGCTGAAAGAGTTAATGAGCAGTGGAGGAAAGCTCTGGAGCTGCCATGGATCCACCTTCAGAGAGAAGCGGCGCCTCCTCACACAGCTGACCGGGAGCACAGGTAGTCTGTCCGGCGTACTTGTTGATCTTCTGGGCGAAGCGGCGGCTGGATATGCGGAGCAGGAAGCCGGCTGGTGGGCAGTAGATCGTGCTGGGGATCTCTCTGCCATGTCGGAGGCAGAGGAGGGAGACATGGATTGGGTTAGACCCCAGCAATAGTAAACCAATAACGACGCCTGCTTCTTTCTTTTTTTTTTTTTTTTTCTTTTTTGTAATGCTTCTGCTTCATCTCCGTGTGTGCCTGCCTGCGGATTGATTGTTCATTGAGGTACGTGCTGGTTTGAAGATGACAACAACTCACTACGGTATTATTTAAAATCTTATTTCAATCTCTTCACTCTTGGTCATATATAACTAATCAATTGTAATAGAAAACCAGTGTTATGTAGCACTACTCTGCATTTAAACTGCACCAATATGGAGCAGGCAGCCTTTTGAAAACAGAATTGCCTAACGATGGAGGATTTGCATCACAACAGTGCAGTTGCAGATGATTGAATCTCACACTGAGCTTATTTTCGTCCTCAGCATATAAGCACAATGTGAACACAGGTAGGAATGGGTTGGTGCGTTCAATGTTGAATCATTTTGTCGAAGCCTTTACTTTAATAAAAAAGGAGGGTGGAGGCTCTCTCAAATCTATCTTTCTTTTCCCTGCTTCTACGCAGCCTGTTATTGCGTGTGAAAGAAACAACAATGTTTAACGCACCAGTTCTACATTCTCTGCCAATGCTTGTATTCTTAAGGGCTTTGTTTTCGATGCTAAGTCAATGCATAGGCCTATTTGTGTTTGTGAAGTGTTACAAACTTTGTGTGACAGTGATCAATGATCACATTTGCAGGCCTGGGGAGTTGTTTGGCTTCCACAATGTAAACAACATGAGCAGCATGTAAAAAAAAAAAAAATAAGAACAAGAAAAGTACAGCTCGTGCCATTCCTGCAGCCACAAATGGATCCAAAAATGTTAGACCCTGTGTGAGAGGAAGATGTGGGTTATTTATTTTCAGCCTGCCTCCCCAGGGGAGCTCAGGCAGTCAGCAGTGCTTCTCAGTGTTTCAGCACCATTAGAGTGGACAGCGCTCACTTTGGACCACAATCATTACAGTGGTGGTGGTCCATCTTGCTCCCCACCCACAGAACCCCTACCACTTTTAGCAATGAGCAAACATTAACCACATTCTTTGGATGAAAAACTCTACTATGTCCAAAAAGGCAAACAAATAGATCACACAGGGAGATAATAACCCTTGTTTTTCTACATCTTTTTTTGTACCCTTCACCAAGTCATGTGAGACGTTAAAGAAACTCGTTTTTCTTATTAGTCAAAGTTAAATAATTTCACTTTTTTGTTCTTTTCCATTTGATAATAATCCGTCACCATAGGGGAGATGTACTCAGAATGAAAAGTAAAGTCTGTGTCACTTGGGTTTAATGATTTGCTACAAAGTACTTGTATTCAACACACATCTTTCTTATAGGTGACGAAAGAATGAGATTATCTACAAATTAGCCATCAATCCAAATTGTGTTATCATTTTAACCCTGAATAAAAATGTCTGATTCTGAGGACTGTTATTGGGTATGAGTCATCTCAAAAACCCACAATGTGAGGGTGTGTTTATTGTTGATTCAGGAGCTAATTTAAAGATTTATAGATGATACAATAGACAATGCAATAACTGATAACTTGAATACATTCAATTCAAGATAACTGCCAGTAATTGAACTAATCAGTCCTTAAATGCCTGTGATCCTTAAAACCAGTGATGTTCAGTTCTTGTCTCTAGATCCATGCTGCGTTTCAATTAAATCATGTTTGAAGAGATTTTTGGTGAAAGTATGGGAAGCTATAGGTACGTGGTTTATGTATTATTAAGTCTGGGTTCCATTTTCCCCCTTTGTTATATCTTTATTCTTCATGTGTTAGTCATCACAAGAAACACCCACCCAATGGCAGATTTAGTGTTTGTTTGAAAAGATACCAAAAAAAACCCAAGAAGATTGTTAGATAATGTGACGAGATTTAATTAAAAGAGAAATGTCCAAAGATAATAGTATGCCTTATTTGTTTTATATTCTTCTACCCTTTAAATCCAGGGATTTCTTTTTTAAATATTTTTTTGGGGCTTTCTGTGCCTTTAATGGAGAGACAGGACAGTGGATAGAGTTTGAAATCAGGTAGAGAGAGCAGGGAATGACATGCGGGAAAGGAGCCACAGGCCGGACTCGAACCCGGGCTGCCCGCCCCCATACATGGGGCCAAAAATCCAGTGATTTTTGTCTGAAGTAGCATAGTTCACTGGATTTTTTAAAAAATGGACTTATGGCTGGATTTTCCCAGTGGGAAGTTATGTTAAGTGAAGTTTCAAAAAATAATTTAAAGGAGGACACAGATGATAGGGTTGAACCTGGTCTTGAAAGTCCTGCTCAAAGCCAGTGGTTCCAATGCTTGAGCAGTTCGAATGACGAGTTTCTTTTAAATCGTGTAATTTTTAGGGCTTTTAGAGGCCTGAAGAGGTTAAAAAGCATTATAATGAAAAACAGAGGCAAGACTTGGAAAAGGTGCAAAAATCCTAGCTACGTTGTCTAACCATAATTGTTCTTTTTATTCTTCTCAAATCATTCTGTCACCTGTCAGATGTATCCTTTGAACCCTGACTCTTGAGACTGACAGCCTAAAACTTTATTCACTCTATATTGTGATTGTGTGGGCCTTGATGTCACTGTCCAACCCTACTATAGTAATGATTTGTTTGTGTTTTTTTCTAACCCTTCAGATACCATTACAATAAGTATGAGGAACATCTGAACTCCATAGTCCCAAATGTTTGCCTCCTTGCTCCTCGAACCAAAGGTCACCATGGAGAAATCCTTGACCGAATTAAATAAAGCGGCCTCACACTCGACAACCTCACTGCCACCTGAACCGGTGGACATCCTTCGCAGCAAGACATGTTTCCGCAGAGTTCGGCTGAATGTGGGGGGTCTCCCTCATGAAGTCTTGTGGCGAACGTTGGATAGGCTACCACGAACACGTTTGGGAAAGCTACGAGATTGCAATACCCATGAATCTCTGATGGAGGTGTGTGACGACTACAACCTGGAGGAGAACGAGTACTTTTTTGACCGACATCCAGGGGCGTTCACATCGATTCTGAACTTCTACCGCACAGGTAAGCTGCACATGATGGAGGAAATGTGTGCCCTGTCGTTCAGTCAGGAACTCGACTACTGGGGCATTGACGAGATCTACCTGGAGTCTTGTTGTCAGGCGAGGTACCACCAGAAAAAGGAGCAAATGAACGAGGAGCTGAAAAGAGAGGCCGACAACATGAAAGACAGAGAGGGAGAAGAATTTGACAACACTTGCTGTGCAGAAAAACGAAAGAAGCTCTGGGATCTCCTGGAAAAGCCGAGCTCATCTGTTGCAGCGAAGGTAAATGAATGGGTGTTGGGTTTAAGAGATGAGTGTATGATTGGTTAGATCAATCCTGCATGTTGGTGACTGCTACAGGTTTATAATCAACTAAATCAGTAAAGAAACACACAACATGTAAACGCTGAACAGTAGTAATAAGTTATCATGTCATTTAGCTAGTTTGAACTACATTGGACTGAATATCTCATCAACTTTAGATTTTGCCCAAACATTCATGGACATAGAGGACAACGCCTGTAACTCTGGTACTTTTTCACTAGCATAATTCATGGCACGTGTAGTTTTGGGTGAGATGTCTTGAGAATTATAGGATTGATTACTGAGACATTGGTGCACACTTTTACATTCCCCCTAAAGATTCATAAAAATAAAAAAAATCAACCTTTTTCTTTTGCATTTCCACTAGCACCTTATCTGGGGGAAATTAGGTAGCTGAAAACTGATGAACTCCCCATCATTTTCTGCTAAAAGGTATCAGGAGGGGGACTAGCAGGGTCTAAAGTCAGTCGCAACAATCACACACTGCTAATTTCAGCAATGAGGGTTCTAATCTGGTGGAGATATGTAGCAATAAATGGAGGGTAATGAGGTCAAGATAGAAAAAGAGGACTGTCTGAACAAACTGCATTTAAACTGGATGTTGGCGCAGTGAACCTATAGTAACTTATTTCTTGTGTGCCTCAGGCTATGATGTAAGCTACAACTGGCATGCATCTACTAGCTAGCAGATTCTGTGTAGTGCTGTCTCCATTATATTATTAATATTTTGATGCTTACCATGTTAAGATTTTGTGGTGACTACAATGGACTTTGAATATTTGGGATTTAGTTGGATACTCAATATGCATTTTGTTTTGTTCATTAGTAATTCACTGAATTGATTAAGCTCTCTTTGTACATCAAGTAGGTGCAATTGAAGTAGCCTATATACAACTAGGGAAATTGAATCTCCCTTTTTTGTAGTAATTTATTTTTGTTACTGTGGTTATGTTTAAAATCATTATCACAAGTTAAAATGCTCCCAAAATCACAATGCCCTGGTGTGGCTACTGCCTCTGCTGTATAGGCCCACGTTGTGTTAAGTTTAAAAACCAGTAAGCAAAGTTAGCATTTAGCCTACAAGCTAAACTAAGTTTGTCATTACCATGTGAGCTGTGTCAGAGTGAGCATGTTAGCATGGAAACAGTAGCTTTCAGCTCAAAGCACCTCTGTGCCTTTTAAATTAATATAATTTAGAGCTGAAGAAGCCTTTCAGAGCAGAGGTGAAACATCCTCCAAACCATTAACCAAGTCCAGTTGCCTTTTGGATCAAGCTTTGAAATACCATGACCTGGATGAGTGAGCACCAACACCGGCAACTTTAAAATACAGCTTTACAAAGATGCTAGCATAGATGTTGATCATTTGTGTCGTTTTTTGGTGTCATACGTTGACATGTTGATACATGGTGTAGTGCCTCTCCTGAAGTGACCTGCTTTAGGACAACTTTGACAGTTTAAAACAAACTTAAGCATGACGTTGTACTGATTCTTTTTAGAACACTGAGTCTAATCAATGTTTTTGTGCACACACCAGCCTTTATTGTGTAGCCAGATAAGTGTTCTGGATGAATAACACCACTTGAAGAGCAAAATAAATCAATGTAAATATATATATCTACCCGTAGCCTACATATGTACTTTACAGACCTACTAACATATTTTAGAAGACATTTTCAGTTGCACAAAATGGGTCACTCAGGACGCCTCCATGTGTTGTCCTTTGGTGTTTGCTTATGTTTTGATAGCTCTAAGGTTGGAACACTCAGTAAAGAGTGGAAATAATAGAAACGCCAGGGAGTGTGATTTGTCAGTGTGGGATGTGTGAGCTATTATCTTCCATTACTGTTGTTTAAACTGAAGAAAGTACGTCTCAGCTCTCAGATTATTTTGGTTACAGAGAAAGCAGCTCTCTTGATAAGTCTCTATTAACCAGTTTTTAAAAATGACACAAGGTTGATAACTTGTAGCTTGTGCTTTTCTTTACTATTGTACTGTCATACACATACAAACAAACACACAGATGTATTAATGCACACATATATGCTTACACTGTCTTACATTACATTATCTTTTTTCATTCTGTTAGTTGTGTGTTTGTGACAACTTCGCCCTGCATCAACCAATTGAGTCTAAGATATTCTGCTGGAGGCTGAGATTTTGCACCGAATCTTAGTCCACATAAACCAATCAGAAATGATTTGGGATTGTTTGAATCATTTGGATTTATCAAGGCTCGGGGAGAGAACTTTTGATAGATAGAAGATGTTTGTGGCATATTATTACTTTGCTTATTCTGATAAACAAATAGAGCAAGGGAGATAACACAGAAAAGGAAAGCATGCAGACAGACCAGACACAAGCCATTACGTATTAGCCAGGAATTTGTTTCAAAGAGAGGTAACAGACATGCAGCTTCTAAACTTAAAACCCATGTGTTAATTTGAGTCGCTGATTGTTTAAATAAGTTCATGACCCAGATTTAGTTTGTTACGCCTTTGTGCTGAATGCCTGCAGTCTGAATAAGATTCTCATTCTGCTGCTGATTATTTCTCTTTCTGAAGGCCATGCCTGAGTGTGCTGACTTTAATCAGGTATGCTCACAGAGTTGTCCCTCAGCAGGCCTTTCAGGGAGCAACACCTGGAACCACAATCCAGATAGACAACAGTGGTGCTAAACATTAACAGCCTTTGATCACAATCTCCTACGTCGGATTGAGGGGCTCAAAGACGATGTTTTCACTTTCCAGCAACGTTTCTAAAAGGTACTTTCTTTGGGAAATGTTTAAGGAAATGGAAATGAAACTATTAGCAGTTGGTGCTGTCTGAAGCTTTGCGGCGAGGATTTGTGAGAACTGTCAGTGCTTCCCCACAAACAGACTGAGATGAAAGTGTGAGTCTGTCAGTGAAATGTCTTCTTCATGGGAATCAAAGGGATGTAAAATCAATGTTTATTGTGTTAGAGCTAAGAAAGAGCTGTAGCCTACAAAAAGGAGCTGACCACTCAGAGTCAACCATACACTGCTGTCTCCATTAACACACCCTGATATCTTCAATTTACCAAAATATCACTGCAGTATACTTTTGAATGGCTTTTAACCCAGATAGGATCTCTTTACGTTGAGAAATTACACAGTAATGTCTGCATGCATATTGTTTCCTGCAAATATATGGCTCTTAATAGGCACCGATTGATAAGTGGATGCAGCAATTACCGTTGAAAAATAAATGTTCATCATCTCGTACAGTAATTTGGCATCATTATAAGACTACAGTGGGGCAAGGCGTGCCAGAAATAAAAGCAACCTTGACACGATAAGAAGCCAGGTTTATCAGTTGCTAATTAGCTTAAAAGGGCAATGTGAAACCACAGACCAAAAAACTAAAAGCTTTGATTGGCCTGATGTATAGTCTTAGCCTTGTTTTAATAGGCTGGAATACTCTGTGGGCTTGTCGAGTGGTCAAGCTTTAACCGCAGTGTTAGCTCATCAGCTGTGTTGTCCTATCCCTGGTCAGGGATGGAAATGTGTGTGTAACAGCCCATAAACAGATGGTGAATGAAGACGAGCACAAAACAATAGGTTACCAAGCAACAAAAGTGTAATTTGCCATCACTGAAATATTGAATACTGAACATTATAGTATTTGTGTGAGATTTCAATGGCACCTCTGCTTAGTTCCAGTACTTTTAAGTCTGTACAAAGCTACATAAGTAGCACAAGTCATAAATGCCAAGATGTTCAGGGGGATTCCAGTGTTGCTGCCTGTGTTCTTTCTGCTGTCCTTCCTGTTTTTTTTTTTCTCTCCCCTGACTGTCTCATATCTCTGCTTCCTTCCTGCCCGTCTTCAGACTCCACCTCTTTATCTCCGACTAAATGTCAGGGAAATGTCACATTAATTATTTTCCAGGAGACTCCAGGCCCAATTTAAAGCTTCCCTTTCTCTGTTTACACTGTTTTTCCACCAGGGCATTGTCTGTGTCTTGCACAAATCAGATTTGAGTCACCATAAAACAAGATTGTGTCTGACCACTGGCAAAGTGGCGCTTTAGAGTCAGGAAGGCGCCAAGAAAAGCCTTTTACACCTGTGGTAGATTTTATGTAACATCATCCTTGATTTTGCTGGATTTAGTCATTAAAAATAACGTATATTACGAGAACTCAAAGCATCATCATTTAACAAGAAAGTTACTTTTTAATCCTGACATATAATTAAAATATTTTATATAGCCTATTCTTCCTCATTTTAGGGTTATTGCTCAGAAATATTTCCCTTTACAAGTACATCCATTACTTTGGGACTAGGATACACCAAGCCAATCTGTAAATAATCACATTTGAGATAGTTTTCATATTTTTAAGATTATGCTTAATGCCTGGTTTAGAAATCAAATCCACCGTTAACTGAATCATTTCACTGAATTTGTAATCAGCCAGTTTAAAGAGGAAATCAAAGGCAAACATGAATGTTTCTGTCATTTCTGTCCTTCCTACATGCATAATTGGAAAATTACCAATTCCTCCTCTGTAAGGGGGTATTGTGCATCAGATGGCAAGCAACAAATTCAAATTATTCTCCTCTCATGTCACACTCAGAAGACATTTAAATGCAGTTTGGCTACCTTCCTACACGTAAATCAGTCTGCAGCGTTACTCCAAATCATGAAGCAACACAAGACAAGAATTGATCACTGTTTGTGACAGCTAGAAACTCACTGCCAGTCATAAGAACAATGATGTATTGGGAGTCACAAAAGAACCAGTCAAGAACATTGTTGTGTCAGTTCAGAGGCTCAATCAACCAGAGTCTGCATTTATAGACTGAATATATATCCTGCATGACAAATGACCCCTGTCCTATATTAAAGCATGTCATAAATGTACCCTTATTTCCATATATTTCACCCTATATCCCATAAATCATTTTGAAGATGCTGGACAATCCCAGGCACTCTGCATCCATTATTTTGGTGCCTGGAAGGCTAGACAGCTCTGATTCGTTTGAAAGGTTTTGGATCAGGTTGTTATATCAATGAGACAGCCCTTATCAAGGTCCAGTGGTGATTCTAGAGTCTGGTGGGGCCCTTGGCAGAAATCATTTGGGGGGCCCTCCAACCAGCGTTCATCTGCCAGTGTCCCAAAGCTTACTCCTCTTCCTCTTTTTTCCTGTTTCTTTTTTCTCTCCTATAGACATATAATCCCTCTTCATTTTTATTTGTATACCTTGGTTTTCATTGCAATAATGCAGAGCTTAGCAGGGCAACGACAGTGAGTGCTGTCAGATGGGGTCCCTAAGTATAAATATGTGCATTTTTGGCCACTGCTTTGGTTTACGTTTGTGAGCCCTCAGGGGCCCCCTACTGGTCTGGGGCCCTAAGCAGTTGCCTGCCATTCCTGTTGACAATTAACGCCTCTGTCACAAAGAGGACCCTCTTTTGACCGGTGTCAGATAAGATTTTAGTGCTGCAACTGACAAATTCATCACTCTATATGACATATCACCTAGACGCATAGGGTAGGTATTTAAGGAACAGTAGAATCTTGATTCTTCTTTTACTTTATGACTAACCCTCTCTGTTTAAACAGCTGATTATTGTAATTTATTTTATGGAGGCGTTCTCCAGGGGTCCATTTTCAGCACCCTTGTTTTTAGTTTGCATGTGTTCCCTCTATATACAAGCCTGTGGTGATGACATGCAGGTATTTGTTACTGTGTAATTCTGGCTGCTACTCAATCAAATTTTCTGCCTTAATGACATTCAATATCAAAATTGGGTGCAACTTGATGATGACAAATCTAGGGTAAATTAATTTGACCAGTAATTTCCACAGGTCCATTTAAGCAGCAGACTGGGCTGTCTATCAAAAGATAATGAGTAGATTGTATCATTTAGAATTCCCTCTTCAATCAGCTTATTAAAAAGGGGATATTTTTAAGTTCCAGTGAAGCAGAGGAATGCTTAGTGAGTGCACAAAGAGGAGGCTCACCCTCAACTGACATGCTCATTCATTTTTTTATGGCAATCTGTCTTTTTTACATTAATATAACATGTGTGTAAGTGGACATTAAATCATTGTGCATTCATCCTCTATCATGTTGAGTTAACGAATATCTGCAGGAAATGTCCAGAAATTTGACTTATCTTGCTTTAGTGTTTAAAATGAAGAACCACTGAAAAGTAATATAAAAGAATGAATAAAAAATACATTTTGTATGCCATATGTAGCATTATACATGTACATTTCATGTAATATTCAACACATTCAACATTAATATTAACTTGCAATAAAAAACATGCACAAACATTGCACGTCCATGTGCAGAGTATAGAGTACATTCATACTTCCTTAAAAACACAGTCCACATAACAGTTCCAGAGTACACTGATGAATAATTCAAGCCCTTAGTCATATTTCTTGTTATCATCCAAAATTTAACTTTGTGAAGTCTGTGCTCTAGAAGAATTGCTAAAGTTGCTTTCGTCCAATTGTGAACATAATTACCACAATACATGTATACGCATACACAAATGAGAAGTGCATTTACACTGAGGGGTTCTTCTTTTTAACATGCTTCTACCTTCAATCTATACTACTTTATTGGTGCCTGGGTTGAATGAAAGGGCAATGCATGCAAGCTTTATTTGTAGCACATTTCAGAAGCAAAAGTAACTCAAATGTCTTGAAATAGAGAAAATCAAACATAAGAACAAATATGAAGACCAAAAAAAACTACAAAAAACTGATTAGAATTAAGATATGGAATCAAGAATCAACAGTTACAGGGCAGATTGCAGTGCAATAATAAACTATAAATGACCAAAATTCAACAATTGAAATACATTTGTTGTAAGAAAAGCCATGTATTGAGGCCAAGAAAAAAATATTTGAGTTCTAACTTAGATTTGGAGGTGGGTAAATCGCGAAGGCATATACATATATTTGCAGGATGGTAGCTAAAAGTAGCTTCACCTATTTTGAATGTAATAGGTACCATTGGGATACATTCTATATATAGAAAAAGAAATGTGTAAAATATCTGTAGCGATAGGATGTGCATTTATTTTTTACTTGTGTAAGCTTTGAGCACTAAATTTTACAATGCCACAGAGAATGCGAGTCAAGTCGGTATCTCATGTAATTCCCTGTCTGTGTAGTGACCGTGCGATACTGAGGTCAAAATGTGTTCTTGATACGGATTTAAGAGACAATATCATAACAGACACCCCCAGGTTATTGTCTGTGATGTCGGGCTTGTGAGGTGCAGAGATACAGTGTAAGCCTAGTGTCATGAATACTCGGGGATTGAGTGCGTCAACGATTGCTTTCATGCAAGTTGCTCTCTGTGCCTGTCACAATGTCTCCCCGTCAGTAGCAGAGCCACTGAGTGGTTATGCCTCTTCAGACTTGATGTCAGGTTTAAAAGCAGCCATAAAAAACTCTACTGCAACCTCTGAAGGTTAAAGTGAAAAAAAAAATAAACACAAATCTTAAAGCTGATTTGGTCCATATTTTGTTATTTCTCTGTAGTGGATTGGATTTATTGACAGGGGGAGCAAAGTGTATTGATTAACAGCTCTCACCTCTGTCCTATTTTGTCCTCATTATTAAGGAGGAGGAACATACACACTCTTACAGTACAACACATACACACGCACTCACAAACACATACCTATATATATATGGTCTATGCACTATTTTCTAATGTAGTGGAACTCTCTCCCAAAAGTTTACAATGGATTTTTATAATGTAAACTAAAACACCTTGTTTAATATTTCCCTCATGCTTTCACAAATCCCCTTCTCCATCACACACATAACAGGCCTACTCAGACAGACTGAAACCTTGTGAGACAAGTGCTGACATTCACAATAAAACATTCTTTAGATGAATTTATTAAGGGTGTTACATATTTATACTATAGGTGTCAGAAATGTATTGCCGAAGAGTTGTGACAATGAATCAATTAACTTAAAGCCTGCACACCTTTATATATTAGATGGATGAAATGTTGGGCGCTAAGCTGCCGTTTAGACTTTTAAAAAATAAACACCTTGCAGCTGTTTTTTGCAAGCTGACATTAACAAGATCATGTTCTTTTGACTTGTTCTGATCTATGAAACTAATTTGTTATTTCCAGTGTGTCCAAGAAAAGTTGTCTGAGCCAGAAAGAGACTGATATTTTGGCCAGATGGATGGTGGCACATTGAGGATTTGTGTATCTGCTGAGCAATTATGATCATGATCTTTTAATACCGAGAGATGGCTCCCTTCCGATCCTGCATCCTAATTGCAAATGTATTGGCAAATCACAGTCAAAGACTTCTGAGCGCCAAAATTCTGTTTCATTTGCCAAAATAAAAGCATCCAGAAAATGCTTTCCCTCACATATGGTGAAGATTGGATCTTGTAGAATAAGTTTTTTTTGCAAATGCACAGAGTGGCCCCCAGAAACACTAGTTATATGTTGGCTTGTGATTAACAGTAACATATTATTTGGGATTATACGTCTTTATCCAATAAACTTTTGTACGCTCCATAGACCATTTTCCCAGTGACCATGTTGCTGTGATGTCACACTAAGGCTTTTATTCATTCTAAATATAAACAATCATTAATAGCTAAATTATTTGACTCTTGAGTTCAAACTTGCTGGACCTAGAGCAGATACAACTGGAGAGCTATTGTATATGGTTATTTTCTGTGAATCCATCACAAAGAGCAACTGATTCAACTCAAGACTTAATTATTTGATCCATTTTCAATATAAGAAATACTAATTAGTGCAGCTTTATGCCTATTTGTATAACTCATATTTACATTTCTACACTTGTATTAACCTATATCAAGTCAAGTTTTCACATATGCACTGCTTGAAATGTTTAGAAACTTTCAGGACAGGACAGTCTGCCCCTGAAAGCTTCCTGATTTGCTTATACACACGTAGGCTACCTCACAACAGAAGATTTTCCTGTCAGTCAGTCAGTCGGGAGGGACTGGGGGTCTATAGGAGGCAACACATGACGTGAAAATTCGCAGTGGAAATCCAAAATGGGGGACAAAGCGACAGAGTCTGAAACTATGATGGCAGTTTTTTTTTTGCCTTTACGTTAATGCTATAGCTAACTGGACGTATTCACAGTGTCAACGAATGAGTGGAAACGAACATGCTGTTGAGTAGACAACATGAAAAGCTGCTTCATTATGTTCACAAGGATTGGAGTGGTAGTGCACAGGTCGTAGGTTATAAACGTCCCTCACCCACCACCAGTGAATTTTGCTGAATATTACCCGCTGCGTTCACACATCGGCTCACTCCGATTTTTTACTAGAGGGCAGGAATACAGCCAGGTAAAGTTGAGGTGAAATATTCAACCGTTTACGTTCACAAATGCAGCTCACCCCGAGAGTTTTGGGAAAGTTTCAGACGTCTTCTGCATGTGTGAAAACAGCGTTTAAAGCCTTTTTGTTAAGTCTGATAATTATAGCAAATTCCCTTTTGTTTTTTTTTTCCCTAAGCTTAGGCATTTTTGAGTGAAATTACTCAGTAGAGTGCAGATGTCCACTAAAACCTACTAATCCCCCCCACTTAGCTCTCAGTCTCAGTCTGCTGTGCGGATTACACAACATGTAGCAGAAGTTTGTCCTGATGGTAACAGGGAGAGAAAGGTGATGGGACTCTCAGTATCAGCAGGTTTCTGTCTGCTGGCAGCATCAGAAACACTTTGCTTCAGGTCAGGAGACACACTCATAAGTTTGTCAGTTTGCTTTTTTTTTTTTTTGTCACATGATAGGGTTTTCTTTTTCTTCAGAGCAGTGTACATCAGCATGGGGAAATTGTTACACTTAACGCACAACATCACACAAAGACACTCAGAAAGGCATGTTGTACAACACAACAGCACCAATACCAAACAATATTTCAAGACAATATTTCCGAAAAAGATTTGTAGAAAAAAGGTTGGATTTTTTTCTGATGGTAATGTAATAAAATGTCCTTAAGGTCTCTTAAATCTTTTAGACTGAATGTTAAAGCTAAAACAGGAGAACGAACAGAGGTGATTACATAAACTCATTTTCATGTGATGTGTTCAAGGTTCATAATATGGTGTAACACAAAAGAGAAGGCCACATATACACACATAGAAAGGCCAAGTTTAGACGTGATAATACGTTTTAAAGAGTTTTATCACTGGCATTTCATGTGGCTTATTGTTTAATGTTAGGCTGCAGTTTTGGAGGCACTATTAAGTCGCTTTTTTTAACACAGTGCTGCATATTTTAAGACTCATTCACTCTTAATGCGATGACGTCTGATTCTCTAGCGGTCAGGGTTGTGTTTGTGAGCATTATACAAGTCTTGTCATGCATTTTAAAGCGGGCAGTTCATGAGTTGTAGTGTCATCTCAGGTTTTTAGGCGGGGGCACATAGGGTATGTCTCACAGCTGCACAATAGGGTTAGTTCATCGAGTTTGTGCAATGTGTTGCTTTTGCTGGTAAAGAATTTATTCCACTGCACATGTTTGGGGATAAAAAATCACAAGTGTGTTATAAAAGACTCCATAAATACTTCTAAATGACTTTTAACCCTTTATTTATTTAAACGACGTGATAAAGAATAATACATTGTTGCTAGAGAACCTCAGTATTCATTCAATATGGAGTCGAGCTGTTGTAACGTGACCACTGAGCAAAAGACACTTCACTGTTCCCAAAGGGAGTAAGCCTGAGGAGCAACGAGAGTAACGTAGGAACAAGAAACGGAGACAGATCAAGAGACCTGGAGAACTGGGAACTGTGAAAAATGATAAGGTCAGAAAATGACTGAGCACACGATGTGAAATGAATATTCACTCTCTTCTAGCCTTCAGCATATGACGTTGTAATGTTTCTCAGGTTTCTTCTAGGAATCAATGTACATCATAGGATAACATATGCAGGGCCTCATATGACAGCAGCTCTTGTTTCTTTAATACTTCCACTAATCAAAGTTCCAATCAATTTCTATCATAATCGATCATAAAGGATCCATATGGATAATGCTAATTGGACCTTTCTGTACATGTGTTGCTGTATATATTAAATAAAAATATTATTAACATGATAAAAAGCAACAACTTGTATAATTTCAGTTCATATTTCCTGCTTTTTTTTACTGGAATAAGTGTCTTGTGTTTGCATATTGCAACTAAATAATAAGGTGCTCAAGAGTCCAGACCTTCCTATACAATTTTAAGTATCAAAGCACATGTGGGTATTGAAAGATGTTGATCAAATTACATTTTTTCTGAACTTTTGACGAAATGCAAGTACATATTGTTGTATGCTGTAATTACATGACTCTCTATTGACTAAATGTTACACCACTTAAAGTTAGCAGAAGCTGAATAATCCTAAAAACTCAAAGACGAGTCTGATTATCGCTTTCATCGAGAGAATGTGATTTTTTTTGGTCGCCTCTGGACCTGTTTTAGTTCTAAAGAAAGAGGCTTGTATACGCAGGACAATCACACACAACCCCAGAGGCCGAAAGAACAAAGGCATGTGGTTAGAGGAGCAGAAAGCAAAAGTTCAGCATGAAAGACGAAAATCTTCCACATGAATTCCCATCATGAGTTGTCTCATGATGAGACACGTGTTGGCTACAGAGTAACCCCATGTATAGTTAAAATAATCATTAAATATTAAACCTTTACCAAAAGACGACTAGAGCATTTTGAACATGGACGTGCAGGTTTATGTAACACTTTTTAAGGACTTGGTTCATTTCTCTGCACATGTATCTAAAGAAAAAAACAAACCATTGATCCACCTGTTTCTGTTAGTTTTACCAATTATGGGTTTGATGTTTTCTGTTCAATGAATACATTTGGAGAACTGTACAGTGAGTTTATTTTATTGTATAGTTTTTGTCTGATAGAGGGACATAGAGACTGAAACGCAGAACCCCTCATAGACCTCAACGTATATCCTGTAAGTCAGTTGCAATGAGTGATTTAAATTGAAACTGTGTCAGTTTCCCTGAATCAGTCCTCACCCTCAAGGAGAATGAGTGCTCATCAATGGCTGTCACAGCTGCTGATGAATAATACGCGAGCTGAGTGTGTGACGCAGTGTAATGTAAAATGCTGACGTTGTTAAAGCAACAAAGAAGAGTTGGAAGACCTTGGGTAACTTTATTTTCTCTTCCTCTTTTTCGTCAAGCTGGGTACATCGGGAAAATGTGCAAACATAAAAGATTTTTTAACTCCAAAACTCTTACGTTGCACTGTTCATTTTTTTCAGTCCTAATGACTATGAAGTCAATAACGCTTCAGGCTAGCAAAACCTACCATGCTGTTCTGCTAGACAAGTCCTGTGTTTGTGTTCCTTCATGGAAAAATAAGTCAAATTAAAACAGTACCATCATCTACTTGAACATAGAAAAGACAAAAGGATGCTTTTAGTTTTCAGATATACCGACTAAAGTCTAATTTTAATTTGATTGGTTTTTATGTTTAACATTTACATAAACCATCAAAAATAAGGCACACCTGTTTATCTTAGTTGCACCCTGTATACAGAGGTGACAGTCCTTGACAACAGACATCTTCCCAAAAGTTTAGTAATTTGAGTGTTCATTGCATGGCCTTGCGGAACAGTCCTTACATTTCACTGCACGTCTGTATGAGCATGTGACAAATAAAAATCTTGAATCTTGAAGTTACGCCTTTGGAGCGCCCCCTACTGTCTGGCTGAAGTAAGCTCAGACTTCGTCCATGTAAACAGATGGAACATGGGTCAAGCTATACATTTCAAATACATGTCAAATACATTTTTCCACTACATGGTTTTTGTTATAGTTCTTGCTGATTAATGTCTAAGGGTTCATGTTTCTGAGAAAATTAGTTTCAATCATTTATTTGATGCTACATGATTGACAGCTCAGTTGACAAGTGGCTCCTGTGGGGCTGTGTGCAACGGATTGGCAGGTTAGAGAAGGAACAGTGAGAAGAAATATTAAGAACACTAATACAAGAGGCAGTGGATTTCCATAACTGTTAGTATCTACAATTTCTACTTAACTGTATAATAAGTTCATGCAGACATTCTTGCATATCTCTTGCATAGCTCAGTCATTGGAGGTTTCTACAATGATGGACCCATATGAATCCAATTGTGGCCCTTGGTCTCATGTCATACCCAACATTCTCCATTGCACACTGTCCAGTTCAGTGCAGAAAAAAACCCACTTGAGTCTGTTTACCCAAGAAGAAGTCATTTATTGTGTGTATTCAGAGTTGATATTTGACATCCATGTTGAGGCCAACACTGCCACCAGCCTGAAGCAACCTTGACAGCAGATGTTGGGGAGTGTCTCTAATAAACTCTCCTCCAGAGTGCCTTTAAAAAATCAGACAGGCGGAGCTGGGGTTTATGAGATGTTATATCAACAGCAGCTACAGGAGCATGTGCATGCATTATTGTTACAACAGATGTTGCAAATGAGGGTGAAGGAAGAGCAGAGCAGAGAGCGTAACACTGGACAGGGCAATCGCAGATAATATAGTAGACTTCAAAGAAGATGATGCATAGGGTTTGCAGTATATTGTATCAAAAGAAGTAAACTTAAGTTACCTACCAGAAAATAAAATTCTGCAGTATTTTGTGTAATTTATTTTGCTCAAAAATTTGTCTTAGACATTTATCTACAATATTCAATTTTTAGAACAGATGTTATGATTTGTCGTAGCACTTTTAAATTCCCCTTTACCACTTCTTTGTAAAAGAAATCTAACAAACATATCAGTTCCTCAACATCTGTATGTGTGCAAAGAACAAGATCTATAAACCATTATTCTCGAGTCAAGAAGCTGCTCCACTTGTAGCTTCTGCAAAGATCCACAATACAAGATTTTACTCCATCTTGCAGGTCGTGTGGTATCAAGGTGAACAGATGACTTTGAGGAAAGTGTGAAAGCTGGAGGCAGAAATAGAATCCACTAAGGTGAAGGAGAAATCTTCATCAAGCCAATAGCCGATTGGGTGGGGAGTGGGGAGAGAGCTCTTCACTACTGGAGCGAGAAGCCTTTCACCTTGATGAGCACTTTCACTCAGGTTACAGCTCACAATATAGACGGCATACACTCTCATACATACTCTACCTGCACTAACATTATTTAACCTTTTTCATTTTTTGTTATCGAGTATTAATAACACACCTTCTAAATTCAGTTTGATTGTTTGCATGTGCCGTCCCCGAAAGATTGACAGGCAGTCATAGCTTTGGTAACTCGGCTAGTAATTGTGGTTTTCAAGGTAACAGGGGGGTGTTATTTTTTAATAATTTAACCAAGGTATATTTCAGGTTACGATTAAACCGTGAATATATCAACTTACTCTTCCTCTCAAGCTGAAAGGAGCTGGCGGGCTGACTCACGATTCATGAAGATTGTGAAGATTCATGATGTCCTATGAATGGCACTCCCTTCAAAAATGGATTAAAAATCTGTTATTACAGTATCAGTCTCAGTAGATGTTTCTGATGGGCCTATATGATACAATACGTTTGCTATATAGGAGGATTTCGTATTTTAAGAGACGGGGGGAACCCCATGTTGGTCCTGGATGCAGAGTCAGGGAAGCATTAGCATTTTTGTCTGGCTCTAAATTGATTTGGGGACATTTTTACTCCAGCAACCACAGCGTAACATGCTATCTGAGATAACTTTATAAATCAATTAGTCTTCCTGATAACCGTATCTCTTGTGTTGATTAAAATAAACTACACTGTTGGAAATAGAAAACAAAATCATCAGCGCTATTTTTGTTTGTTTATGTAAGCTACAGAAAGAAGGTAACTTAATCTCTGAGTCAGTTACTATGGTAACCGAGTCTATGGACCTAACCTGGTTGGCAGTAGACTATCTTCAATGAACTCTGAGTTTATCTCCGTCTCTCCCTTCTTACAGAGCCAGGAACACCGTTTAATTTCCTCAGTTATTCATTGAGTTAGTATCACGCACATGTTAGAGGAGATTCACCGTTTGTCTGAATAAAAATCCATGTTGTTTTATATAATCTGTTGGATAAAACATAGCCTAATTGTTTTCGAACATGGCATGTCCTTAAATCGAGGAGCCTTGAGATGAAGGGCCTGCGTTATTTTGCAGGGAGTTACATTTACATCGAGAGATGTTAATTTAATAGGTCCTAATTATAGAACTGAAAAGGATATAAGTGAGAGGAAATGTATGTGCGTGAAACCCACATTATGTTTGGGAAAAAGCAAATACCCTTGATATAGCCACTGAATAAAATCTAATTTGTTAAATAAGTCAAATATGACTAAACTGAGGTACCACCACGAGTCTAGTTTGTACTTACTTTCATTTTGAGGTGCTTTCAAGTCCTCTTGTCTCCTGCTGGATTGCACCTAAATGAAAAAAATAAATTCCACCAGTTCTTACCTGTAATATTACAAGCATGATTAAATATTAAATGAATAGACTACATTCAAACTCAAGCAGCAATTTTCTCTCTCACTTCTCTGTCCTTTGCCACTGCAGCGCTGTTGTCCACATGAGGATTTCTAGTTCAAGAGGACTTCTGTTACTAATCTAACAAGCTGAACCCAGAGTGAACCGACTCAGAGTTGACTGAGTAACTAAAATCAGCCGGAGACTCAGAGTTCAGGGGTTAGACTGACATTTTGTTGAACCTGCTTTCTGAAACAGGCCTCGGTTAGGCTATTTTTTGTAAACAGTGCTATGGGACAACTCAAATTGGCTAAATTCACAATGTGGCCATCTTCCTCTGATGTCATGATCAGGGTGGGAATCTGAAATGCTGTTACAATGTTTTACAGCATTATGTTAGCAGTTAACATAAAGTTAACCTGGAAGAAATAAGAAGCAAACATATTAACAAGCTAACGCTAATGTCAGCTAATGTAGTGTAAGCTAGGAAGTGTTTGAACGCTAGCAATAACTGTTGCCCAACATTTTATGAACGCTTTATCAATTATGTTGTTTTTACTCAGATTTTTCCTCCTGATGTTCTTTATAGTTCTCTATCAAGCTGGGAAATTATTTTTAAAAATCATATCACCAAAATTAATGCAGTTTACTACTTTGAATCCTGTAATATAACATGAACAGCATTTGAACTTTCCACCTACAACAGAGAAAATGGCTACTACAGTATGGGACTGAGGTGGGAAAGCTTGACTAGCATAGCAACAGTAGCTAGGGGTGGGTCTTCGTGACTGATTTTCTCCTTGCACATTGATTTACATAAGTACAGCCCAGAGCCTCTTGTACATGCTGCTGCAATTGAGTTACACTGTTCTTCTATATTGTGCTCACTCGTGTTGAGTGCTAGTGTATATTCTCACGTTCTCATGTTTTTCAATAACCTGATAGGTAGTGATTGGATGCCTATTGCAAAATATCAGCACCAATATAACAGAGCATTTTTCAAGTACAAAAAACAACATGCCAATAGCTATTTAATTACCAAAAAGGTTTTACATTCATCCTAGTATAACTCAAAGGGATTAGCAGCACTGACAATGACACTGAATAGCCAGTGATCTGAGCTCTCATAAACCATAAAATGACTTAATGTGTAATGTCACTCAAGTAGAGTAACTGCAGTAAGTATGTGTTGGCATACAGGATTAGTAGTAATCTTGCTTTGTATAGCTTCTGCTCTGTTAGTAGAATGTATTGAAAGTACACGAAGGTCACTGAAGTCATTGTCTCTCGTTTTGAATGTTGTTATGCTCTCGCTTTTATTTCCCTTTCCCTGCCATCACTAAAATGTTTAAAAGTTCAGTCACTTTCACCATGGCAACCGTCATTTTCTGTGATGCTGAGAGAGTTCATCACTGAGGAGTTTCTGTGTGTGTGTGTGTGTGTGTGTGTGTGTGTGTGTGTGTGTGTGTGTGTGTGTGTGTGTGTGTGTGTGTGTGTGTGAGTGTGAATAGTCTTCCTCTGTCTTCATTTGTCTCCAGTTTCCAAATCAATGCTTCTCTCGTGTTTACATTTCCCTCCTGTGCTGATATCTGCAGAGTTAAACGTGACTCTGTAATAAATTAACCAGCATGGACTGCAGGACTGTGTAAACTGCAAAGTACAACATAGAAGCATATACCTGAACAATGTGGTAGAATCACCTCTTTATTTGTCTTGTATTAACGATATACAGTAAAGCACAATCCTTAGTCTGTTTGGATTTTTCTTTAACTGTTCATCATTGCTTAGGGTAAGGTGGGCGGTTTATTTTTTTTTAGACTTTTAATGGACAGCAGAAACCCACCACTCTAACTGCTCTGTTACATGTCCTCATATAGAAATGCTTCTACACAACACTGACTAAGCTGTCTTTCATCTCCTTCCAATCCTTTTAAATGCCGCGTACTCCAGGTTAGAAAATCCTGATAATAACAGTGTGCCTTTGGTGTGCCAGACCAGACCCTATACTGCTTCTATTTATACAGCAACCACGGACCAGCCAGAGTTTAAATATAGATGCAGAGTCTGGATTCTCTTCTTCATCTGAAATGCATGAATAATTGATAGGGAGAGGATATGAGGTGGGATTCATTCAGGAGATGGATGGTCTAGGCATAGACTACTGAATGGGGTTGTGGTGCACTTTGTGCATGCAGGCACGGTAAGAGTTGGACAAAAGTTTGCCCCCAATTATGCCTTTATTCAGACTTCTGTATGACCCCAAAGTGCATGGTGTATTTTTTTTTAATTACTTGTTAATACTTCTGTGAAGGTAGCTATATGTGTGCAGCACTGGAATTCAACACAAATGTCCCATAATTAAGTGTATGTTATTGTTTTGTTTCAAATTCTACCCTTTCGTATCGTATCATGTCACAAATGAAGAGATGATGCAAGATGTGGGAGGTTAAGATAAATGAGCCACTGCTGCTCAAAGTTACAAGTAATGGAGGGTGGGGAGACTACAGCTGAGCCAGTGTGTGTGTGTGTGTGTGTGTGTGTGTGTGTGTGTGTGTGTGTGTGTGTGTGTGTGTGTGTGTGTGTGTGTGTGTGTGTGTGTGTGTGTGTGTGTGTGTGTGTGTGTGTGTGTGTGTTTCAAGCTATCACGCTGGGGGGAAATGTGGAAGACACAGTCTCCTACCGTCTCCATGGAAACCCCATCTCGTTCACAGGCAGAGAGGCAGAGCCCTTCTACATTCCGAATCAGGGGTGTGAATGTTTCCGTATATTTTAATGCTCATGTGAATAACCCCTTGTGTGATCAATCACTTACATTGACATCTGCATGGAGATGAAGATCATTACTGGGGTTGTATAAAACTGTTTTATCCAATCACATAATATGACAGTTAAAGTGCTGACACCCAAGCTTTGTGATTGAATACTTCCTTCATTTTTGACATAGGGTTAAACATTTTTGAAAATTGAGTGCTCGTTCAGTACCAAGCAGCTAAAGAAGGCACAGCAAACAGCAATCTCAAATGCAAACAGTAATCTCACACAGGAGGAATATCTAAGGATAGAACAGAGACTGTAGCAGTACAGATGGTTCAAAGCTTGGTGAGCTTTGAAAAGGTACAAATCAGGGATAGAAGGAAGCAGAGAGGGAGGGAAGAAGGAAGGGAGAGATTGAGGGAAGGAGACTATGTCAGACTGGCTTTTCACAACCAGGTCCACGTAGCCACCTCCTGTCGAGCTTTAAGGGGGTTGTCATGGTGACAGTGGCTGGCAGTCGAGGCTGGAGGAGTGTTGCATGGTATCCCTGTGGCCTTACATGTGGCTCAAGGGATGATGAGAAAGGAAGTCTGGCGATCTTAGTGATCAAAAAAAGACCTTATTTGAAGATAAATATTCCCACTAAATCTTTTCAATTCAGTGTCAGGTGGAAGTTTGAAAGTATTGCGTGTGCTTATTAGTAAGTGGAATGTGCTTCCCTAGTGACTGCTGGCAGAGCTAACAGGTAACAGCGTTGGGACTCACAGAAACAGGAGATTCCACTGCTGCAGCACAGCAGTGAGTATGTTGCTCCTGTTGCTGCTAATGAGAAAGGTGCCAGCTGGAGCACTGGGAGTCTGGGACTTCCTCGCCTGTCACTTGGGATGACACCAACCTTAATGCACTCACCTGAGCTACACCTTAATAGGGCTGGCTGAATAAAATAAACAACTTTATAAAGTTCCAGGATAAACAAATCTTAAACCACCATTTAAAGGTTTCTTTGCTACTGACTTAGGCCTAGTCCACACATAGGTGGGGTTTTTTTTAATAATCCCATCCACACATGCTAAGTTCTCAAAAACCTTTTTGTCCACATGAAAAATGCACTGTTACGGCTTTCATAAGCATGCCAAGTCAACAACAATGTGTTCGACATGCCAACATTTCACTATCCCTCTGCAATGGCCATTTCATTTACAAAGTTTTCAGACACTTCTGCTCATCAACATAGTGGGCGAGCAACTGTGTATGTACATGTAAGCATGTAAAAATAAGTCCAGTTAGCAACATTAACACCAGCACTAGTTTGGTCTGCACTAATCTCATGTAAACAAAAGTGACAGCGCCGCACAGTGATGTCAAACAGAGGGAGAAACATGTGACAGTGTGACCTTACAAGCCCAGGACTCTGTCACTGTCTACACATAAAAAACAGCTTATACGTTTCTGAAAATCTTCACCCTCAAGGGAGTCTTCCAAAATATGGGTATTCAGTGAGCAAAACGCAGTTTGCCTGTGTACGAAAGGCAAAGTGCTCATTTTCTAAAACATCAGCCCTCGGGTGGACTAGGCCTTATTCTAAACCAGTAGACAACAGTGGCTGATATTAGCTAAAGCAAACTTTACATATATATATATATCTGTGTCATTGACATTTGTTGAGCCAGTTACTTCATGAATCTTCTGCACCTATAATACTTAATACCATGTCACTTTGCATTTATAGACAGGATTTAAACCCTTTTTGCTGATCATTGTGTTTTGATGACTCGCTGTTCTCACTATGTTTTTAGCCACAGAAAGCAATTATCCAGAAAAAGATACTGCAGACAAATTTACCTGCTGAAAATATAGTTACACATTTAGCTACTAAAGAGACAAAATCTTTCATTCAGGATTTAGTGATGAACGAATGCATGCACAAAGAAAAGAGAAAATGTAACACATAATGACAACATTGCTCCAATTAGCAATGTTAAGGATGCTAACATTTTGACAAAAGAGATCTATACGTTGATGAGGTGTATTTTTATTGCTGCCAAGTGGCCAAAAAGCCTATAAATTCTGCGAAACATGTCCTAAAAACATTAAATAACTGATGCCTCATTAACCACTGATTTTCTTCAGTTCTGTTTTCGCATACACGTCAGGGATTGAATGGTTAACATCTTATGTTTAAGAATGCTGAAGTCTGTATAAAAAGTGCAAAGTTCAAGGTGCAGTCCTTGTTTGGCAGTCGGTGGGTTCACAGATTAATGGACCGACCCTGAAAACACACCAATGTAGCCACAGACTATTCATCACAGCTGCTGGGAAAGAGTCGACATAAAACACGTATTTCTAACAGACTGGTGGCAAAAGAAATGGCAAGAATATATAAGACACCCAGCATTAGAAGTTTTTATTTTTATTTTCAAGCCCCAAGTGTACGATCCACTGGAGAGCAGATGTCATCTTGGTGTATGAATAGTCTATGAGCCAATAGTCTCTTCAAAATGACTTAACTCATATCTCAAGGCCATTCATGCCAAAAGAGACATTTGTGTTCTGTTGGTTTTATTAGAGTGTCATTCACACCAATGGTGTCCCAGATATCTTTTGAAACAGCGTAATGAGGGCTGGTGTCACCTTGTCCTGAAGGAGATGGGAATCTATGAAGACCATTATGTCTGTGGAGAGGATGTGCCATGAAAGACAAAAAAAACAGTGTGATCTGGCTTTGTTTAGAGACATAGTGGGATTTCCTGCCAGTCTGCCCTCTCTCTCTCTCTCTCTCTCTCTTTCTCTCTCTAGCTTTCTCTCTCTCCATCTCTACCAGACATGTTGTCTTTTCTCCTCCAGTTATAAATATCCCTCCCTTCATCTTGTCAACCCTTTAGTAGGCCACTGAGAAGCATTCACTATAGGAGTCACTCTCATTTTCATGTCCACGTAATCTAGTTGAAGGATAATAGCCTATTCATCAAGGCTTACTTGCATGACAAAAAGGACATCATTTAGGGTGTGGCAGCCATTAACATCGTTTTCTGTTGTTGTACACTTTTGTGTCCGCTGAGAGTCTATAAATAGACTATAATTGCGTTGAAGCCACTGCAATCTTGTCTGGGGCTCCATTCAACCTTTTCTTGGATATGTGTTTATTTTTGGTTCCCTTCATGTGCACTGAAAGGTTTATCTTAGATTTTGCAGAGCAATCATTTGATGAAATTAGTACCTGTGACACTAAACAAACCATGCTATAAAGAGATAAAGACAAGCCAGGCAGGTGAGAGAGTGTGTAGAGATGAGAGCAACAGGGACATACAAGGCCATGGGGAACAAGTTCAGGGTTTCCTAGTGGAAACGACCTCATAACCATAATGTTACAGAGTGCCTTCATTAGCGACCTTTTCAATCCCTTGCCCCTTTTTTGTACTGCTCTACTGTAGTTACAGCCTCCCACAGCTACAAGATTATTTGTATTTCATAGCAGCATGTCTCCATCTTTTTTTCTGTCTCATTGCAATTAACCCAATTTCTATTAAGATTTGATTTTGTTGTTTTGGGGGGATTTTCATGCCTTTATTAGAGAGACAGGAAAGTGGATCGGAGAGAGAGAGTGGGGAATGAAATGCAGCAATGGAGCCACAATTCTGAACCCAGGCAGCCCGCTTGAAGAATGTGGCCACTGTACATGGGGTGCCCGAACTAACCTCTAGGCCAACAAAGCACCCCATGTAATGTCATACTGCTGTGTTACAGACTGTAAGCTGTCTACATTTGGAATATCTGATGAATTATTATAATGTTTCAGCCTTTCATTCAATCAGCAACTGAATAGAAAATGGATGGTTAAAATAAAAAAAGGAAAATCTGCCCATGTTTTTTTTTTTACTTAAATCAATTAGCTACGTCAACCTATAACGTTAGCTTTCAGCTACATATCTGTTTTAGGGCAGCAGAGGCTCTGTCCGTAGGGACTTGGGTTTAGAACCTCAAGGTTGCCCATTTCAAGTCCGGGTACAGACCAAAGTCTTAAAATTAGTCTGGAATTGGAGAGGCGCTAGTTTACTTCTTGAGTTATAGAATATGTTGTTTTAGTTTGAAATGTGGCGTGATGTCCCTCCACATCAAATTTAATTTAATTTACTCACTGATACAAAAGTAGTGAAATAAAGATAGTCAGATACATAACTTATAACCTGTAATACAGAAGTACAACATTTTGCTAGCATGTGAACCTCCCATTTGGAGTATGACGTCAGCGGTAAATTGCAGCAGTGAGACAATTATAAAAAAAAAAATTCGCCTGGCTCTCATTAAGAGTACTGAAAGAGGTCATCTTCCTCATACAACTAATAACATGCTTTGCAGAAATGATTTTCTCCTTCAGCAATTTTATATTCCACACTGCACCTTACCCTCTCCACCCCTTCAGTTCTGTGAAGCACTTGTCAGCTCCACCTTCACTCTCTGGTCCCAGCACCTTTCTGCTCTTAAAGTGTTTTATTTAAATAGATTCTCTCCAGAGCAAGAGGAGGGGAGTACAGAGGGGAGAAAATAAACAGATGGGGTCATTATTCCCATCTGCCGTGACGCTATGGCAACAGTGTCCTCCTACTCTGATTGGTTGTTGATAGGGTTGCCTCTTCAGCTATCACCTTTACTCTTAAGAGTGGACTCAGACTTATTAGGCTGTCGTCAAGGCCCTCGCTGACTATCACCACCCAACAAAAAAAAGCAATGCCCTATTTCTTCTGCTGCTGGTTTTTAATTTTCAATTTAATGTGTAGGGAATCCCTGCATCATTTGCTCTGCAGTGGCCTTTGGTCTGTTTGTTTACACACATTACTGTGTGTACTTTGTGTTCAACAGTGCATGTATGAGGTTTTGTTAAAACAAGAGTATGGAGGTGTGACGTATTATTTTGCGATATATTGTTTATTTTAAAAGCACATGCAAATTATTTACAATTGATTTAAAGTAGTTCTTACATACTAATGTCTAAACTGCACTGTAGTCTAAAATGCATTCATTTCAAGACACATTTTATTTTAACTTCTTTATGGTTTAATTGATCATGTAACATCTTGACCATCCCTGTGGGCTATTGCCATCACAAGCTCTGTGTCCCAGCTACAACCTCCAACTCATTTGGTCCTGTGTCAGGATTTCTTGTAGTTAAACTAGTATAATTTAACAATTGCAGACTAAAGTTCATGAAGCAACCTAATTTCCAGCCAACCTAGTAACAACCAAAGAGGTGGAGCTAAAGCAGGCCTTAAGCCTCATGGCAAACAGCTACAGCGTGCCTCGCTTGCAGTCATATCAGTCATTCAAGTCATTTGGGGCAATCAGACTTCCAGGGCTATAGGAGCTAGCTTCAAATGGACACTCGAGGAACTGCAGTTGGGACACTTTGATAAAAGTATTCATTTTTCAGAAGTACAATTGAAAATCTTTGTATCCTCTGGAGCTTATTATAAACGTCAAATACAACCAAATTATTTCCATATTAAAGGAATTAAAATGGATTTGATGTGATTCTGTGTTACTCTTAAAAGTATCTGAGCTGTACAGTAAATGGGGTTGATGGCATATTACAGGCTGGATAGCAGTGCA
Organism: Labrus mixtus; assembly: GCF_963584025.1. Lineage (NCBI taxonomy): Eukaryota > Metazoa > Chordata > Actinopteri > Labriformes > Labridae > Labrus > Labrus mixtus. Next base: position 12,039,750 of record NC_083618.1, on the reverse strand, counting down.
ATACTTCTTTCTTGTGATTTCTCACTGTGATATAGAAGAACATTTGTTTATTCAGATCATAAAGGATCTCAAACTACAAGAAAAGTATACTTCAAGCCAGATCTGTGATTTTTCTGTTTACAATATGAGTGCTGGTGTTGAAGCTGGAATATTTTACATGGTGCTTGAAAAAGGTGTATTCTACCAGTGCTCACTTGCTTTTTAACTGGAATGGTGTAGTATGATTGTTGGCTGGTGTGTGTTTGTCAGGGTGCTGTTTTCTGGCACACGTCCCAGTATTCTGTAGTGTGTAATGTGAATTGGGCATTATCAAGCACAGTGTAATTTTGGTAGGGACATACTATTAAATGACATTTGTGGTTGATATAGCAGAGAGTAAAAGTGTAAGGAAGTGATAAATGAATACAATATGATATGATACAGTATAATAAAACATGATATGATACTATACAATATGATACGCTATGATAGGCGTTCATACAAAACACTCTTATTGTCCCCTTTGGGACATTTTATATATACTTATTTGACAATTGAAGACATTGGAGAGTAACTTCTGCTTGGGGTTCTGCTTTTCTTTTTTGGTAACTAAACATTATCTTCCACTCAAGCAAACTCACTCATGTGGACAGGCCTGATAAGTGGGTCATGAATAAATAAGCCGCCCAAAGTCATTCCAATCCATTTGCTCTCAGCAATCACACACTTAGGCATTTATTAAAGAGCTGATTTGACTTCAAGTTTATTGCAATTTACTTATAGACAGCACCTTCATACTGCAATCAAACCACATTGCCCTTGATATGCATTTATAATATTAGGTAGCCTATAGGTTGTAATCAGAGAGGGGCACAGATTGTTGAACAAAACATCAAAAGTTGAACTGCATTGACTGTTAGCACTGTTGTCTGTTAACTATGTTAGCCTTGATAGCAAATCAGGTAATTCTGTTTTTTTAAAACAAAGGAGCAATATGTACGGTATCTCCGGTCCCATTTCAAAACATTGAAGAGAGCTGTCTCCCTCCGCCTCCACTTCCCCCGCCTCCCTGGAACCGATGCGCACACAGGTTGCTATGTTGCGGACACGGAAGCTTCAGTGTTTAGCCAGTTCTGCATTGGTCTGGACACCTTTACCTCCATTTTTGAAAAACATCTCGATGTTTTCTCCTAGTTTTACCACATTTCTGGTCGTGGAGCTTATAAGATAAATGACGAGGCTTTTTAGATAAGGTGGAATCAATTATACCTGAACCAGTTTGCTTGCCTGCTTCCATTGCTGCTAGGTTTTGATAATCATATTTCAAATTAATGTCCAGGTTAAAAAATTAAAAAAATTAATGCAGGAAATGAACGGTTTATGATTAATAGGAAACTTCTTCATTTATCAAACGTCAGGTGATATATTTAAGTCTCTGATCCTTCTGTCTTTACTCACATAACTTTTCTAAATGTGTCTTTCAGATCCTGGCCATCATCTCCATACTCTTCATTGTACTATCTACCATTGCCTTGTCCCTGAACACCCTTCCAGAGCTTCAGGACACAGATGAGTTTGGCCAGTCCACAGACAACCCACAACTGGCCCATGTGGAAGCTGTATGTATTGCCTGGTTCACCATGGAGTACCTGCTTCGTTTCCTCTCCTCACCCAACAAATGGAAGTTCTTCAAAGGTCCTCTGAATGTCATTGACCTGTTGGCCATCCTGCCATATTACGTCACCATCTTCTTGACAGAGTCAAATAAGAGCGTGCTACAATTTCAGAATGTCCGGCGGGTAGTTCAGATTTTTAGAATTATGCGTATCCTCCGTATTCTTAAGCTGGCCCGTCACTCCACAGGTCTTCAGTCTTTGGGCTTCACTCTCAGGAGGAGTTACAATGAGCTGGGCCTGCTCATCCTTTTCTTAGCCATGGGCATCATGATCTTCTCCAGTCTGGTGTTCTTTGCAGAGAAAGATGAGGAGGACACAAAGTTCAAAAGCATCCCTGCTTCTTTCTGGTGGGCAACCATTACAATGACCACAGTAGGCTATGGAGACATCTACCCAAAAACTCTTCTGGGAAAGATAGTAGGAGGTTTATGCTGCATAGCTGGAGTACTGGTGATTGCTCTACCTATTCCCATAATTGTAAATAACTTTTCTGAATTCTACAAGGAGCAAAAGAGGCAGGAAAAAGCACTTAAACGAAGGGAAGCCCTGGAGAGGGCAAAGAGAAATGGTAGCATTGTCTCCATGAACTTGAAAGAAGCATTTGCTCGTAGTGCAGAACTGATGGATGTGGTAGTAGAGAAGAGTGAAAGGCCTAATGACAACCACCTCTCACCAAGTCATTGGAAATGGACCCCAAAGAGGACGGCATCAGAGACAAGCTCAAACCGATCCTTCAATGCCCAGGAGTTAGGCTCTCCTAGTAAGGCCCGACCTACCAGTCCTCAGAGGCTCAATGTTCAGAAGCTAGAGGAGATGTACAACCAGATGGCCAAGACACAATCCCAACCAAACCTCAATGCTAAAGACAGGGGCTCCAGACAGAGCAAAAACAGGGATGAAATAGAGCTTGGAGCCATTCAAGATCATGGACCGCCTGTGCTAGGAACCAGAGAAGGGGTAGGGGACATGAAAAGCTTATCCAGTATTGACAGCTACATCAGCTGTGCAACAGACTTCCAGGAGAACACACGCTTCACCCATAGTCCAGCAATGGACCTGGGTGCTCAGGAAAGCAACCGGTTCTCTCACAGTCCAGCCACAGGTTTGTCCCAGCATGGCAGTACAAAAACAGGGCGACAAACCACAGGGGAGCATGACTCCATCCTGAATCCTGTGCCTGTTGCAAAGCCTTCATACACTGAAAATGCACGGAAATTCTTCTTTCCTGGCAACTCCTCGAAAAGTCTTGTCCCCAAAGTGAGCTATCGCAGTGAAGGGGAGTCAGGCTTGTCCCCACTGTCAGACAGCTCAGTCCTGTCAGATCGCTCTCTGGTAAGCCCTGAAGTTTCTGTCTACACCACTGCCAGCAGCAGAACCCCACCAAAATCTCCAGAAAGCGATTCCATGGCCCAAACTGTCTTTACTTTCCACGACTCCTCCATCAGTAAATATATAGACGCAGATACAGATGACGACGAGCACCTTCGAGATGTCTCTGACACCAGTCCCTCAGAGCGTCTTTTGGCTGGTTCAAGTCCAAAACGAAGCATCAACATCACTTACCAGAAAGGGATCAACCATTTAGAAGTAGCCCAAAAAATGCTGGGCCAGAATTGCCTGTTCCCCATTGAAGGGATTCGTGGAATAGCTCATGAGAATCACGTAGGGCCGGAGTTGGCGCGTAGGCCAAAGGCTGAGAGGGGACGTCAAAATACTTTGGATAAAGGCCTCTGAGGTTCAAATGAAGTAGAAATAAACAGGAGGCAGGGTACAGCGTGTTTGTGATGGAGACAGCAGACATACTAAACACACTAAGTAGGCTGCAGACAAAGGAAGCAGGAAAGACAAAGAGTCTGTAGGAAACAATTCAAGTTACAACTTACCTGAGCATGCCATCAGGCACCAAGCTCAGGATGAACATAACTGAATACTCTGGGAGAAAAACACTATAAATTGGAGAATGTCACTGCCCCTCCTTCATCTTATTCCTACAGGCTGTACTACATACCCACAATACAAAAGAGCACACCCAGCCAATTTGTTGGCTCAGAGATCCATGTGGAAGCAGAGTCATCGGTATAAAGTTGTGGATATAAAAGGTTTGCTATATTCTCCAGGGAAACATTTCCCCGCTGCCCACTATCCCATTACAGAATCCCAGTTCATTTTGTAGTCTTGGAGATATAGGAGAGGACCTATAGAAGCCTGTAAGCTACTTACTTGTGCCCTCCATTCCCAAACTGGCCTTAGTCATTTACATTTGCAGGAGTGTGCATGCCTGCATAAACGTTTGTGTGTGCATGTGTGTTAGTTAGTGTGAATGTTGATGGATGAACAAATGTTAATTCATGTATTCCCCATTCTTGAGATTGTCACACCCGATTTATTTTTCTATTGATAAAAGAAAGCTAGAAATGTGTGATTTGCTAGTCTGCTGTGTCATATTCTCATGTAAAGAGTAACCCTGTAAAAGGGTCAATGTTGTGGCACAGAGGCTGCAATTATAGTGGGGATCCAGCACATTACCTATTACAATGAATGTTCTTCAACAGTATTTTGTTATTCCCTATGTTATCATGTAATGGTGAGAATGGATGACACTTTAAAATCTATCATTGAATATTGTCTTAGCACCTCAGTATCATTTTATAAAGGATGGTAGGGGACCAAGAAATTTTGATATGGGCTTATACAACAGCCAGATGTTACAAACTGGATTGCTGCATTAAGGGCGCATTTATGAAGCATGCATACAACCAACAAATCAACGTACAAAAACATGAGACACTAAAAATTAAATATTTAAGTATTCTCTCTATATTTACATTTAACACAAATTATAACGTAAAAAAAAAAAAAAAACAAGTTGAAGAGTTTGGTAGCAGATTTCAGCATTCATTGGTCCTTATTTAACCAACATAAAAGCAGCCAAAGAGATAACGCTCAGAATATGGGAATATGCATGTATTTGGTACTGGAAGCTGCAAAGTTTTCCATCTTTGTTCTGTTCCTTTTAATGTCAAAACAAAACTGGCACAACACTGGGTATACACAACTAGGTCAGATTTACCACAATTCAGTTGTAAATGCCCAAATTTAACCCATGCATGAGCACACACACACACCCCCACTTAAGATTCATGCAGGTATGGGAGACTATCTTCAGGCTTCATATATACACTTAGTTTCCATGGAGACAGCAGCTTTTCTCAGAGGCTGGCAGCAGCTAAGCGACGGTTTGTTCATTTGGGTGTGAAGGTCTAGATGCATGTAACATAAGTTAAACACATATACAAGAACACACACTCAAACTGGCATGCGCTCATAAAGTGACAGGTATGCACAGTAGTCACGAGTTAGCAGAGCCACTCCTCACTGTGCATATTTATGAATACTGTGTAAAGGCAACATTATGATGTAAAGACCTTGTACATTGTTCTGTTTTTATGTCTAAAATCTCTGTAGCATTCCATAAACAGTACAATTCCATTGATGCATTCTCTTTTATCTGTTTACACTGCCACAAAGCAGATAAAACAAATTACATAACTTAATAGATCCATTTTCCAGTATTAAAACAACACATTTCAAGACTGACCAAATGCTTCATGCAGAATATAGAGGGACTTAAGGGTTATATCACCTGAAAGCTACATAATACATAATACCTTGAAAACTTGAAAACAAAAACTAAATTGTATTTCAAGATCAACATCCATAAAAACCCTGCTAACATGAATCCGTATAAAGAATTCATAACCATTTAAACCAAACAAAAAGTTTCCAAACATACATATACAGCATGTTTTTACTGCCTTTATGTAATTCAAGAGCAGGTATGTTCTACTAATGAAGAAAACAATCACTGCCATTGCAAACTAAACAAATTCTCAAGGAAAACTGGCTCAATTGTAAACGCTTCCCGTCACAAAATATAAATTCAGTGTGATCCAAGAGTCAACAAAAGGTGATCAGCACACATTGTTTTTGCTGTTATGTTTGAGAGTCACACAAACCCCTGATTACATTTCCTGTTTTAATCCCAGAGTTGAACCATTTCATATTGCTCTTCCATAGTGAGAGGAACAGAGGTGTGAAAGGAATAGCAATGACTGTGAGAGGCAGAGGGAACCATGTGTGTGCCTGTATGTGTGTGCTGTAAATCCAGGGCATTAGAGCAGTGTGGCTGCGGCTAAATGGAGAAAAATTAACAGTTTCATGAATGTATGCATGTCAGGGAAATCCTGCTTTATGTTTGCTCCACATTTCTATCTGCAGCAGTAACACATCCTGTATTACCAAGGGAACTCTAAACATATTGGGGCAACATAACTTTCGCACACGTTAAATGTTTGATAGGCAGCTGCGAGGAAAGGGATGGAATGAGCATTTAATGTATGTTTTTCAGCACACATAATTAGACAGATGGACGGTATGAGCTGTTGACAAGTTAATTTTAAGCAGCATCATCGTCTCAGCTCCAACATACCTTATCAATAACAAAATGTCTTTCTATTTTGAATTCAAGAGAAATGTGTTATGATTTTTCTCTGTTGCACAATTACACTAAAATGCATTTAGAAAAATAAACAAATGTATCATCTGCAAAGAGACATTTTAAAATCAAATAAATTAAATAATTTACTGCAGCTTTCTAACAATAGTTGGGCATTCAGTTTTTTAAAGCATTGTTTTAATCTTTCAAATACCTATTTTTAATGGCTGCTTCTTTGGTTGTACCCGTTAATGAATTCTTTCCACAATAAACTTGTATGCATCTTCATGTCTCAGTAGGACATGTACGATCCATTTATACATTGAAAGAATTATGAACATGCAAGCTTTGTCCATTCTTTTTTTTGTCATCATCCTTTTGTTCAGACATTGCAAGTCTCAAACAGAATAATGAGTTGGTTTAAAGGCCTGCAGTCCAGTGTTAATTCCTGATTTACTTCACTGTTTATTTATCTTTATGTCATGAAAAGTCAAAGCCAATGCATGCCCAACATTTTAAGATCTTTCACCCTGTAACATCTAAAAATTCACAGAGATGTCAAAATGTTTTCTAAAGATTTGAAGAAAACAACGTACAGTATGTCAGGCCTGCTTACTACTACTTTAAAATCTAGATTATTAAGTTTAATCATTCAACATTCAAATCTTCATATAGCTTACACAACCCCTCACAAAGTATACTCTCAGTTAAATATATATGACGGTAGTCAGGGACCATTTTCACTGAAATATCTCTCAGCAAAGATGACAATCAATAATCCACGAGTAGGCAGCAAGCACTATTGTTGAAACTGAGATTTACTATGGGCTAATATTAGCCAAATGTTCACAAGTATAAAAATCCTTATACAAGTAATGATACTCTTATTATTTTAGACTCTAAAGTTCAAGAAACATCAAGCTTGAAGTTGAGATTTGATATCTAGACTTTCATACTGTGACACAAATCTACCATGATACAAAAAAAGACATCTAATTTACGAATTTAAATCATCTTTATTTATTTTTTGTTTTGGTACCTAACTCATCCCCATCTTCAACAGAGCCATTTAAATGAACAATTTGGGAAAAAGAGCGTTCACATTTCACATAGAGGAGACATTTTGATGTGAATCAAAAGGACTAAACCATCATGCTTCATGCAGAAATAGCAATCAAGTGGCTTGTTATATTTCTCTTTTATTGATACAATTCAAGATGAAGAGCACAGATTCTCAAACATTTGTACTACAAGACTCCCAACTGTACAGTTAATGCATAGCTGAAACCCTAAAATAGAATTTGTTGTCGTGCTGGCTGCTAAATTTATCTTCAAAGAGGTTGAAGTATTTTTTATTTTTTGGTCTAACCCCACAGAACTCCCTTTAAGAACATGTGGTAGTTTCCAAAACCCAGTGAGAACAACTGCATAAGCAAGTAGCCCTTTCACAATTTCTGAATCTAATACTGTATTATAGGGTTGGGGTCCATTCAGGATGCCTTGATGGAGTAACTACACATCACACAAGATACTATAAAAAGGTACGAGTATCATAGCATGAGATGAATTAAAACTAGTACCAATTAATAACAAACTATATTTTTTCTACGTTTCAAGCTCTCAGTGGAATTGACCCCAACCTTGCCTAAGCCATCAGTCTTTCTAAAGTACACTGTTTCCAGGGAAATTGAAAAAAAGATATTTGAACGACCCTATAGCCAGCTCTTATACAATGTTGTTTGTAGGTCCCGAGGCTGTCTGTTTTGTAAAAAACAAAAAACAAAAAAACAACAACTAATTTTTACCTGTTGACTTTCTATGCTATTGTTTCTGTATAACTGTTCTGTTGTTCAGTGCATGTTGTAACTTTGGCATTGTGACTGGTTGTGATTTACACCAGTAGAGCCAGTACTTGTCATGTGAAAAAAAAAAAAAAAAGTGTCTCAATGTCTCAAGATATTTCTATTTCTTAAGAAAGCAAAATTTCCCTTGGATGACTCAAAATTAAATAAACCAGATCACTTTACATTTTGCTTAGGAATTTCTGACTGTCATTTTATTGTTTTATTCTTTATCTGCTGTTTTAATGCAAAAATATTCAATTTTTTTGTTTGTTGTATGGTATGATGCAAGTAAGTTGGATATATTCTGAGTAAGAAATAGTATTTTCCTTAGCCTACATTCAGCCTCATTAAACTGAACAGGTTTGTAATTCTGGCTGTTATGAACCTGTGCAGGCAGGTTGTTCTTTGTACACGTGTCAGAGTCAATATGTGCAGGAGGGAGGCTTACAGAAGGGAGGAGGTTAGATGAAAAGGAAGCTGTGGGCTGTTGGACAGGAGCACGCCTCCAGCCTCCCCACACGCCTCCACGCTCCCCTGCATCGAGGGTTTCCCACCGCCTGCCACTGGAGAGACCATCTCCTGCAAGAAGGAGGGAGGAAAGTGTTACGCAATGTTGCCATCTAGTGGTAGTCCTTGCTGTTACTATTCACATTTAGGACACACTATGCTGGTAGCAGCTTGCATGAAAACAGTTTAAGCTCAACATTCAAAATCAGCTCTTCAATTGTTTCATGGGGAAGGTCATGCGTTAATCACATTTGTTAGACAACATAGATACACAAAATATGTTTTGGTCAGAGACACTGTGTTTAAACAAAGATTTTGATATTCAACACACACACAAGAATCCAAAGTGCAGCATTAAGGGAGACCTGTAAAAATTGACTGCTCAACAGTTATAGAAAGAACTAATGTAATTAAGGTGAAATCAATTCTAGACAACACAAATAATAATTGTGCTTTATCATTAGATGGCTACTGTATTTTTAATCAAGTATATCCTATATATATAGTATACGCCACCCATCGTACTGCGCGTTCTGCCCACTCGCCTCATAGACTGTAAACATTACGTTCACCTGCCTGGGAGCTGGAGTCTGACGTCACTTTCCTGCGCAGTCCACTTTGCCAATTCATTTTCGAGTTGGTTTGAATTATGATCACTTTTTTAGCACGGCAAGTTTGAAAACGAAAAGCCAAAGACCTTTTAGTTTTCATTTGAATGATGTCATACAATATGCATACATAGAAAGCAAAAGTATAATGCAAACTGGATGACTGAATATTAATTTTAAATATAGGTCAAATAATGCACCTATATTCTGAAAATTAAAACGTGTTTCTGTTACTGTATTTTCATTTTAAAATTAGCTTTTTCATTTGAATTATGATACAAATTTAGTGGGGCATTTTTTGAAAATGATAAAGCAAATGTCATTTTCTTCTTCATTTTAATTTAGTCAAAGAATGTGCATTTTTGAAGTTGAAAACTAAAATTCAAATTAGATAAATTAATCATCATTTTATTTTTGAGTCAAATAATACACTCATATTCTGAAAATTAAAAAGCATTTCTGTTAATGCATTTGCATTTTCAAATTAACTTTATTATTTGAATTCTGATCGCTAATCGCTTCCATAATAGTGTGATATTTTGGGACGTATAATCATTTGAGTAAATAGAGTTCGAGGAGAAGATACACACAATTGTTAACTGAAAAAATGCATTAACTTTTAGCAGCTGTTTAGCTTAGCTTAGTTTAGCACAAACCGGAAAGAGAAAAAAAAAGCTAGCCGGGTTCTGTTTAAAAGAATCAAAACACGCTTCAGCTACATATTAAGAGCATAGGTAAGGGAGTTGTATTTGTCTTTCTGTCTGTAGATCAGAGGTTCTCAACCTTTTTCCCTACAGACTCTGGTTGGGAACCAATGTTCTGGAGAATCCAAGAATTGAATTTATTACTTCATACCTCTAAACCTCGCCCTGCTTTTCTGTCACTCAGCAACAGACCAACTGACACCTCTAGAGGTGTGTTTTAAATAACACATAACAAAATATTTTATTACAAACTTATAGACTCATGTGTTATGTGTTTTTGAATTATAGGATACTTTACTGTCAAAGGGTGAGGCAGAACTGTCACCTTTATAAGTGTAGTAAAGTTGTCAACACTGAGATTAATGACCAAAATAAGATTATTTTAAATATATCATATATATATAGAGTGGTCAAAAAACTTTCTGAACAACAGAAGGTTAAATTTGTGAGAAACTTTTTCTCACATCTTTTTTTTTAAAGCTGTGAATAAAGCAAGCAGTGATATGTGATATGTCAGAATGTGTTTACATACCTGCTCTCTTCCTCTTCCACTCCGTCTCCGGCACAGTGCGTCTGTCCAGCGGCGAGAGCGGGCGGCTGGCACTCAACACACACGCGGTGCCCCTCCCTGAGGTTCTGCATCCACTGTGTGTGCGGGTCTGCACTCTGCTGGCATCCTTTTGTCAGAGAGGTCAACTGAAACTGGACACAGTACCTGTCTCACACAAACACACACATACACAGGGTCAACCATTAAACATATACAAACCAAACTCAGACGACAGTAAACACCTAAAGTCAAGGCAAAAAAGATGTTTGTTTGTTTGTTTATTTGGATCCCCGTTAGCTATATGTTTACATAAAGTAACAAATGATGTGATCTGACATGTTTCTGTGTTACCCTATGATGGCACTGCTGTCAGGGATGTCTCTTTTCTTCCTGGCGTTGCCATAGCCACCGCTGGTAATGAGAGCTGGGACTGCAGAGGGAACAACCATGATAAGAACATTACATGTGACCATAAATTGCATGTTATATAGTATGTGAGTACAGTATGTTCCATCAAAATGCTGAGGATTTCCTGGTGTGAAGTCCAAAATGCTGCTTTATCTTAATCTCTTTTTTGGGTTTTCATTTTAGAAATGACAGTTAGTCACAATCTGTTGATAGGTTGTAGAAGAAAAAAGGTGGCAGTTCATTACATATGCATGAGGGATTATTGAAATGTATGTCTGACACATCTTTTCACATAGATGTTTTTTGACACAGCTACTGTATAGTCCAGGAAGTGACAGTTTGTCCAAGCTGGAAACCACAGATCTAAAGTGTTCCACTTAAAACATAATATATAAGTGAATCAAATATAAAGTCATTATCTTTTTTTAAAGGAATTCAGAGAACAATGTGTAACCACAAAGACCTGTAGGAGGATTCCAGTTAGATTCACCTAGGGAGTTATGACAGTGTCCTTCGTGAGTCCAGTACTCTGCACAGCCGGCATGTTCCTCCAGGTGGGGACAGGGTTTGCCTGCATTGTGCGGTTCCTGCACGATGGTCCTGCTCCTCCTGCGGACTGTGGCCTTGCACGGCTCAGCACAGCCGGACCACTGCGTCCATTCACTCACCACACAGGACACAGCTGAGGGAGAGAGAGAGAGAGAGCTCAAATAACTGAGGGGGGAAAAAGCTGCATCAAAATAAATCCCTTGATAGTATTTATTGGTCTACAGCTCAATACTCAATTTAGATAACATTTAGGCAGTAACATCCTTTGCATACGTAATGTGACAAAAGCTTCACTGGGTAAGGGATCAATTAGCCTATACAGAATTAGTTGAGATAAATTCAGCACAGGAATATATCAGTGAGGCCTCTTGATTAAGTCTTACTATATAATTGTTATTTTAAAGAACGTAAAAGTACAATAGCCTATCATTACTGGCTATTTATTCATTTTATAGAAGTAAGCCCATGTGATAATGCCATTCATAAAATGTCTAACGTAGGCTACTTTCATCAAATGATAGGTCTACTGAGGAGAAGAGGAGTTCACTACGTCACAAACTTAAAGTTGTTGTTTTTTCCCGGCTCAAACCCACCTGGGCAGGCTGTCTCATAGTCGTGGCAGCAGTCCATGGTGAACACGCAGGTCTGGTCGCAGTAGCAGGTACCGTAGGAGCGGTCAGACCTCCATCCTCTGCTGACACAGGACGGGTCCCGGCCGGTGCAGCACAGACCCGCATCCCGACATCCTGACTGACCCGGAGCCACCAGGGATAGAACCACTGCGAGAAAAAGAGAAGTGACAGAGCCGCTGCTCCTGCACACTGTCATCACGAAGGACTGGACCTCATGCACTCCAACGAGATCAATTCAGCTGTAGGCTATAAAGCTGAAGTTACTTATTCCAGTCTATGTGTTTAAAAAAAAATGTTGACCTGTTCACGTCCTTAGAAGTGTGATGAAAGACCCCAGCCTTTGGTCAGTGAGGTCAAACTGCTCGTTGAGTCGGAAATGATCCATGTGTCAACTCTGCATCTCTTAAAGGAACAGTTCACCACTGAAGGTAAAGGGCTGATTTCACAGTCAAGTTCAAATGCTGTATTGTTTTCCTTCAATTTAGCAGTTATCAGAGGTATCTATCAGAACAAAGTATTCTAGCTGACAAAGTGTAATAAACTTAATTTTTGACTTATTTCTTGCTGAATTTTACTGTAAAATGCCCGTATAAGATTTTCCCTGTTTCATTTTCATGGTCTTCACATTTTTCACTAATCAGTTATCAACAGATACACACAATCAAAAGACAAAATGTGTCAAAGGTCCACCTTACAAAACAACAGCAAAGCATATTTAATTCGCTTACTGCCTCTCTCCCTCTTTCTCCCCTCTCTCTCTCTCTCTCTCTCTCTCTCTCTGCTCAGTTGGTGGAGCAGGCAGCTTCCCAGGCCCATGTGTGCCTCAACATGTGAAAGAGTGGATTAATGAAACTGCTATGGCCGAGGTTATTCATGCAAAAGAAAAACAACAGTGTAGACAGTGTAGGCCTCCACTCAAACAAAGATTCCCAGTATCTATCCTCTGTGTGTGTGTGTCCAGGGACGGTATATGAACGGAAAGAGTAGAAGAACAACCAAATTTTACAGCTCAAAATTTTACAGCTAAAAAAAAAAACAAGCAAGAGAAATGTGGATACACACATCAAAATGACATCACCATGACAAGTGTGGTTTCTAAACTAGGGCCCTTGTTTGTGTCTACAAAGAGTGAAGCACAGACCAATTTTTTTCCTTTATCTGATCCAATAAACAGTCATCAGTGCATTTCTCATTTCATCAACCATATATATATATATATATTTTTTTTTTTTTTTTATCAAAATAAAAAATTCTTAAGCAGTTCTCTAATAAAAAATATTTTTTTGTCAAAAAGGTATAAGTATATATTAGTGGAGTGACAGCAGGTTGGGGATGTGGATCGTGCCTCAAAGGTTAACATTTTTTTTTTTTAAAACAGAAACAGCAAAAATGTATCATTCGTAAGACATATCCAACAGGGAAACTTGCTGGCAAACAATCAAAGCTCACTGCGTGCCAGTGTTCAGGTATAACAACTCGATTCTCTACTGTTGTTTCCAAGTGTTACTCAACATTTCACAGTAGGGAACAATCTTGGCAGCATTTACACTAACCTCTGCAGCTTTTACCCATTACTGAAAATATTTCAGTTATTTAAGGAGAAGAAATATTTACCTGCACATCACAGTGTAGTGAGATATGAAACTCCACCAGCTTAAAAAAATGTCTGTTTAAATAAATGTTGTTTTCTTTTAATGTATAGAGACAAATAGACAATCTAAAGCACTGACAACAATTTCAGCATCACTTTCAACTAAGATGCCAAACGATCCAAATCAGGTTGACTGTTCCATTAGGATAATCAAAACTTACCGACTGCCTCAAAGGTCTGAAAAATCATTTGCAGAGAATTTAAACACACATAGATTCAATATGTGGGTTAAAAAAAAATGCAACGAGTGAGTATGATTCTCTGCATATGGGTCACAAGCCGACATGAGGGGGAAAAAAAACAAGGCTGGCAGTGTTCAAACAAGAACGTAGCACATAGAAGAAGCCTTCTTGCAACATAAGTCAGAATGCTGAGATTTACAGTCCACATAAACATAATCTTCTTATGTTCTACTTCCATATTACTCTGACCGGGACCCAAACTCCTTCTTTAAATGTCTCCCTTTGCTGAACACCAAACCATAAATTATTACATCATCGCTTAGCTAAAGCTGCAGCTCTGTTCTAATACAAATGAACAGGATGAGCTGCGTTTACAAAGTAAATATAAGAAGTATAAGCTGCTTTTTATTGTCACTTTTTTACATATGGTTAATGCACAAATATCCTTCTTTTGTCTGCTTTGAGTGGTAACAATAGAATTATTTAACATCCAAACTCCTCCATCATTAACAGGAGAGATAGACACCAGAAGAGTTTGGACCATTTATACTACAGTAGACTGTTATTGAGCTGTGAACTATTAATGAATGTTAAAAATTCCCAATTTGTCCTTTTTCAAGATATTCAAAATGATAATACATTTCTTCACCTAATTGTAGACTAGACTATAATAGCATTATATGTATGTCGTTTTATTCCCAAACTCCCCTTTATCTGCCTTCTACTTACACTGAGAAGCTTTTAACACACACATGAAATGCTCAACTACTTAAGTATATGAATATGTAGCCTGTTTTATCTGCATCTGTGTTAATGCTATGTAAGTCTTTCACGTGTACAGTATGCTCAACTATGAACTATGAAAGTGTCCCTCTAAGACCCTGACACTTGTAAAAACTTAAAGCCAGAGTAATGCTGTGTGGCACATGTTATTTTCCTCAGTGTTGGTGAATGTGTATACATTGACTGCTTAAAACAGAAGTGGGTTTATGAGGGGCTCAAGGTATTTCCTCTAATCCGGGAGGAGAGTGTTTAAATAGAGCAGGGATGGAGTCTGAGAGCCATAGAGGGAGGGATACACCAGCTTGGCTGTCTGCATCCTCACACAATCTAACACTTAGTAAGACAGTAAGACACACACCTTCACAGGTACCCGGTGTGAGGTTAGATATTTATTCTGACAATTAAGCCCATCAGCAGTTTCACAAGTCAACATGATCTTTCTAATGGACCTGCAGATGATGCTGCTGGATGTGATTTACTTCATCCTGCGTAACTCTGTACGGGTCGTCCTGCGCCCTCGCACCAAGCCCATCGATGGCGAGCTGGTGCTGATCACCGGGTCTGGTGGTGGCCTGGGTCGTCTCTTTGCTCAGGAATTCACCAAACACGGGGCAGAGGTGGTGCTGTGGGACATCAACAGCAGCGCCAATGAGCAGACAGCCAAGCTGGTGCGGGAGATGGGGGGTAAAGCATACACCTACTCGGTGGATGTTACCAACAGGGAGGATGTGTATCGAAACGCAGACCTGGTGAGAAAGGACCTGGGCCGAGATGTTACAATACTGGTGAACAACGCTGGAGTGGTGGCCGGTGAGCGCATGTTAGACTGTCCTGATGAGCTGATGGAGAGGACCATGAAGGTCAACTGCCACGCCCTCTTCTGGGTGAGAACTCTTTGGTCGATATGAAATGTCCCACAGGAAGTCCAGCTGCCCACGACTTATTCATTGTAAAATATTTCCTGTATTACCCTTTCAGGTATATAGACGGTGAAGATAACAGTCTAGAACTGTATCTGTTTTTGTTTTTTTAAACTCAGAACATGTACTCGGGATAAAGCCTCTTATCTTACACTAGAAATGTTAATGAACCATTTGTTCCTTCCCGACACTGAATCTAAAAAAACCTTACATTAGGTCTCAGCTGATGTGGCACACTATGCACCATCAAATCAGTCTGTTTTTATGTTTCATATTTGATTCTCAGGCCCGTTATATTCAGTCATATCTTATAGCCTATAGTGATTCTTACGGTATAGTGGAAGTAAAACACCAGCAATGAGTTGTGATCTTTACTGACCACTGCTTTGATACTTTTTCAAATTTTTACATTTTGAATGTCTATAAGTAAACAATATTTAACTATTTCTGCATTAATGTCTTTTGGTGGCTCACTTTTTAAGTAAAACACAAACAATGATTCAGCACTGACTGAAGTAATACAGCTGTAAATGCACTTTTGAATTTCACAATACATAATCTTCAGCATCAGTGCCTGTACAGAGCATGTTTTTGTGCACACATGACATGTTAAATGCATTGCGTTAATGTCTTTATCCCTTTCACACTACGGACTGAAGGATTCCCACAGAAATCCTCTTAATATGAAGCCACTCGTGCAACATAAGCCTCCTCCACATTGAGCAACATTCAAGCAACTACCAGTAATATAAACACTGCTCTATTTGTTGTCTCATACTAAGCTGCTTCAAGACATGTGTGTTCATGTATGTTTTTATGTGTGTTTGTGTGTATGTTAACCTCAGACAGTGAAGGCCTTCCTCCCTCAGATGAAGGCCCAGAATCACGGACACATTGTGACCATCGCCAGCGTCCTCGGTCTTTTCAGCACGGCTTGTGTCGAGGTGAACCCAAGAGGGAGAAACATCACTAAAACATGAAGACACGGCAGCTTTGTTATCACAGTTAACACACCCTGAGACCGAACATCCTTGTACGGGGATAATTTAGGTTTTCTGCAGATTACACTTTTATCCCCTTACCTTAAAACTATAGTCCTTAAGCGATGACACTTTTTGTGACATCCAGTGAGAGCAAATCACAGCTACCTCTGCCTCATGTACAGTCTTTATAGAGCTGACCCCAATACCAAATAAGAAAGGGGGAAAAACCTAATCAAACTTTATAGTTGAATCATCATTATTTATGATTATTAAGGTTGATAAGGCACACAAAAGTGAAGAGTTTTAGTCATGGTAAATAACCTTCTTCTAATTTGGAAGTATTTGTTTTAAAACATTGTTCAAGAAGATTAAGAAAGATAGAAACTTGTAAGAAAACAACACATTTTAATTTTTTTTCTTGCCTGATGTATTTTTCGGGAATATTTTCTCTGAAGAGCAGAGGGACAGTTGAGTACAAGTAGAAGAAACCTCTGATGAGAGGAAATCAAAACAAAAACACTAAAGATTGGTTGCATTGTATGCCACTTTGTTTGTGCACGGTCATGTTCTTAGTAACAGAATGAACAGCAAACTAACAGTAAGTATACTTTAAAATAATCAAAAAGTCTCTCCATAAGGTCATCTATTACTTACCAGGTCCCACCGAGTACTAGGTACTATCACAAAATCTGTAGTCATAATGTCTGGGGAGTTTTCTGTTGCAAACATTCAATATCAGTAAAGACACATTTAACAAGTTTCACTGTTTTTCTTTGAGACAGGACTATTGTGCAAGTAAGTTTGCTGCAGTGGGTTTCCATGAATCTATGGCCCACGAGCTGCTGGCTGACGAGATTGAAGGAGTGAAGACTACTCTAGTGTGTCCCTACATCGTGGACACAGGCATGTTTGAAGGCTGCAAGATCCGGTATGTCAACAAAACACTTAAAATGTAAATTTTTGACTTTTGATTGATTCAAAAATATCCTATCATTTCACTATTTCCCATGCATTTTGAATGAAGTAATCTTAAAAAAGTATGGTCAATCAACTTCATAGAATTTGAGCATCACCTGTTCACAGAACACAGAAACCAAAACATCCAGCATTCATTAGGTGTTTCCGTCCAGCCATTTAAAATGACGGTGAATTTGTCCGTTGGTGCAACTTACAGGAAAGAAGTGGAGATGTTTCTCCCTCCTCTGGAGCCCCAGTACTGTGTGGAGCAGGCGATGAACGCCATCCTGATCGATCAACCTTTAGTGTGCATCCCCCGCCTCACATACCTGCCTTTCCTCAGCAGAGCGTACGTACCATAAATAAACATTTTAAAATAACTTTTGTTCATATGTGCCAATTCATACGTCTTACTGCTCACTTTCTCTTTCAGGTTGTTGCCATGGGAATCCAATGTGGTTACATATCGTTTCATGGGATCCGACAAGTGCATGTACCCCTTCATTGAAACCAAGAAGACACAAGTGTCTAATGGTGCCATTATGGTGTCATAATCATACAAGTACAGCTACAACCTATTTGAGAGCCACAACCTTAGAAATAAAATCAAATGTCATTTAAAGGGTTTATAAAACACATGATGGAAAGAAAACAAATCCCTCCAGCTACATGTGAATAATATGAGATAAAGAAGGCCAAATTGAGGGGGCTTTGGGTTGAAGGACAAATTATTCAGAAATGTGTACTAGATGACGACTCAGGCAAGTCGTCATGTGACACAAGAATATTTCTGTATATTAAGATTTAATCTAAAGTCTCCTCTTAACAGGTTTCTCTCCATGAAAGTGTCAAATGAATGAAGGAATCCTGGACAGGCCTAAAGGGGAAATTGGTCTTTAATATGTGTAACTATTATCTTTACATAAAATAAAATGATTACAAGACACGTGTTTTCAGAGTGTCTGATTAAAAGCAAGTGATTTGTGTGCTGCTTTATGTTCTTGTAAACATGAAAATCAGACAGTATTGGAGTCATACAGTACATCCATGTTAAAGGGACCCCCCTTGAAACAATGCATTCATGTGTAGTTCAAGTGTAGTTGTATTTCAGTAGAATGATTAAAGATTTTCTTGAAAGAGAGCGTGGCTATGGCAAAAAAATAAGCAAAAGTTGATCATCGGTTGCACTTTAGACATCGATCCTACCCAAGGAGAGAGTAGATGTCACCGGCTGTTATCGGACTGAAACATAAAGGAAACAACTTCATGAGAAACCGTTTAGATTTTGACTGACATTTCGTTGAGAACATTTAGCTGGAAAAAAGGAGATTTGAAATCATGGACTCAGTATGATTATAGTATCCAGTTATGATAGCACTAAAAGTTGATATTGGTTAACACATAAATCTTTTCAGTTAGGCTTTATACCATTGGTAGTTTAAGAAAAGACAAGACAACAGAAATGTTGGTTTTGTGCACATAAGCACGGAGGTTTAATTACCATGGGGAGCGGAGAGAGAAGGGATGCTGACATAGTGGAGGAGGAGGAGGAGGGAGTACTCAGGGAAACTTGACAGGGACAACGTCACATTACATCACACGCTACATTTAGTCAGAAATTCTTCTCGGCTCTACATGGTAATGTCATTAACACCGGTTGTTGATATAAAGCACTCTAGGAAAATCAACAGAGGTTCGTCAGCTGCACCCTAGACAAAGATAAGGTCCAAACCATTAAGAGAGAAGATCTTTTAGGAACTACCTCAGCAGGGGATCAAAGACAAAAGTTAAAAAAGTCTAACAGAGAGAAAACAAGTTATGAAAAACAAAAAAAAGGTTCACAGTTAATCGCTTAATTGTTTCTTTCACTAAGTAAACGCCCAACTCATTGACTAGGATGCAGCTACTTTTTTCTACAACGCAACAAAATAAATAACGTGTACAATTAAACAACATCAAGGGAAATAAATGATTGTTTCCTATCAATCTTGTTTAACTGTGAACATTTTGGTACAATGAATATGAACAGTGACGTTTTAGAGCCAACAACGTCCAAAGCTTCCCACAGCTTTCTAAAGCTGACTAAGAACACAGTGTCGGAGTTTTCTCTAGTGCTTTTACAGACAACCAAACCTGATCATCTAAACAGTGCCATCCACGGTCTGTGCCAATGTGCTTGAGTTAGCCTGTTTGAGGTGTAAGTCACCTTCCACTTCCTGCTTGCCACACCTGTGGAGACAAGGTACAAGTAGGGTCGATTATAACAACTTATCAGCACCAAAATATTCCTGAAGGCTGTATCTACAAGCAAAGTGTTTTTCTATCTTTCTGTCCTAGGTAATTCAAAAGTGTTATTGAGAAATTTAATTGATAAACTACACTATTAATGAGCACAAAATAATGAAAACATAAAGGCCTTTGGAGAATTTGAAACTTAAACTAGTTAACTCTGTACACAAACAATTGTTTAAAGTATACGGCTAAAGAGTCATTAAAACAAATTAATCCTTCTATTGTGTTCAGACAATTTAGAAATAATCTCCTAATTTTCCCTGGAGAACATTTGCCTCTTAGAAAATAAATATAAAGTGCCATAAGGAGTTAAACAACAAGCCAGTTACGCTGTTTAATGTTACAAATGACCAGTTAATCATTACATTTTTAATAGAATGAAGAGTCTAAGTAGTCATATCTGGTAAGAAAAAGGCACCCTGGAGGAATGCCGCACTTGTTAAAGCTCAGAGGACAGCATGTAGACAGTCAGAACAAAACAAAACTCCAGAGTAATAAAGAGATTTATAAAGACATCTATAACCTAAAACTGAAATGTGCACGACTGTCCATTTTCTCCAAATGTATTCATGCAAATAAGAAAAATGCATGAACCTAATTTAATAGTTTTGACAGACTTACAAACCCCTTAGCATTAGACTCTCATGAACTCTTATCCACTAAAGTTATGTAATGGCTGCATCTTTTCTCCCTGAGAAAATAGGTAGTTATATACTCCATATACTGTCACGTTTGAACAGTTCCACTTCCTAAAGTATGCTTTTCTAACAGACTGTTCGTCACTATGAAGCTAACTACCTGCAGCCTTGACACTCTGCAAGCTCTGTCTAAAGAAGACGTAAAAATGTTGTTATGCTTTTATTTTTAAAACTTAGTAACTTTTATTGTTACTGTGTTTTCACAGGTCTGACTAAAAAATCCATCAGATAGCTGCAGCTCATCCAGAATGCTGCTGCACTTTGAAATGCTGTGTTGCTGAAATGTGCTATTTAAATAAACGTATCTTGTCTAAGCTGACACATCTATGAATAAGCAGAGATTCAGTGTAAATCACAGCTTACCGAGAGACTGGTCCATTTCCTGTCCTTTCATTTGACTGCTGGTCCAACTCTGAGAGCAACTTTAATATATTCAGTGCAGCCTATGGAGGTAAATAACAGCACATGTTAAATCAGTGATCATTCACAAGTATCATATAGGCTATAAGCCAGTAAGGTAAAGCTGCACTGCCCTGGTAGCACATATGTTGTAACAATATAAGCATACCACACATTAGCGTGCTGCCTTTGGTCTGCCTCACACAACACTACACCTCTACTCACCCTACTAAGCTGTATTATGAATGCACTTAATACAGTGTGCTCGCTACATAGAGTACAGGAAGAAGCCTCGCTTTTCTAAATTAAATCTTGATTGTCTGGTACCAGAGCTGCTCATTACAAGTGCATGAAGGAAACTGGGTGACCTCTGAGGACTTTTCCTCCATCTAAGGATATAAAAGAAAGCAAACAGACAAACACTCATATTGGCTATGCTTTGATACAGACACATCATTACCAGGTATTTCTTTCCAGAAAAAACATTTATCACAGTTATTGTGAGGGGATAATAAGTATTCTGAAATAACTACTTTTTATGAAGCTCCTTGTCACAAAGCTCAACATGTTTATGTTTATGAAGAAACGGGTCAAGGATGGACTCTTACTGTAAACAGTTATGTGAGACCCATTGATAGCCATTTGTTTACAGCACTTTGGTCCTGTGAGTTGCCCTTTATCAACCATTATCCAATACTTCCAAGGGCATCCAAATACATGTAACTAAAGTGTGGTGTTCGTTGTGAACAGATGCATTGCAGTTTTGATATATCTTGAAAATGCAACCAAATTTAGTCTATAAAAAACACTCACCATGTCATGACAAGATTCAACATCTTTCCCAATCCCATGGCTGATGAGCGGCGGCTGGGCGGAGCAGTTAATCAGTGACACAAACTCGTTCTTATTGTTTTGTGGAAAATCTTTGTATTCCACCTGCAAACAAATAGATGTTCATTCAGATTTTCTCTCCATTACTCTAGTATGAATTAAGCATGTGCTCGTTGATGACCTTACTGAGTTCACTGAAGCAGCAGAGGTTGTTGGGTTACCTGCAGGCACTGCACGGATGCCAGAAAGCCGAGCTGCTCAGAAGGCCTGGTAAGGGGTCCGAGGGGAAGCTGGTTCAGATTGTTTTTGTTCTTCAGGATAGTCTCAGCAGTCAGGGAGGTCCCTGCATAAAGCAACTCGTTGGCAATAATGGCAGTGATTGTGGCCTTGCCTGGGTTGGGAATTACTCGGTTGTAGTCCTTAGCTTGGGACCCATGACAGGCCCCAACAGCTTGAGCCACCTCAGGGACCATGGGCAGGATACCTGCAGGCAGCTGCTGGTGGCTCAAGTAAGGTAGACGGTAGTCCTCCTCCTTGGAACCTTTAAAGGAAAATACTCTTTTTCAGCCCGGCATATATAAGACAATAAATTATTCAATCTTAATGCTACCAAATCTTTGAGATCTTGTTACCTAAGACCACCTCCTCTGATGAGCCAGGTTCAAAGAAGGTCACTTTGCGCCCATCACCAGGTTTTTTTACTGGAGTCTAAATAAAACAGAAACAATACATTTACATAAATGAATAGTTTTGTTTTTTTAAGTCCTGTCTGCCATATTTGTTGCTAGACCAAGATTTAGTAGTACCTTCTCATCTGTCTTGAGTGCTGGTTTGGGGGTCGGAGGCTGAGGTCCTTTATATCCCAATAGGTCCAACATTTTCTCTGCTGCGTTCCTCTTGGCCACTTTTTTACTGGGTCCCATCCCCTCTGCAGACTGGCCACACACCGTTACCTGTGTAGGAGGACATGAGGCATACATGTATTACAGAACTACATGGAGGAAAAAAATACTTCAAAAAGATGAGAACAAACTGCCAGAGATGTTTCAGAGGTACCACTAGTTTGCCTCGGTGTCTAAGCGGCTGTCAGAATCACCTGCATGACAAACTCTCTGCGACGAGGCAGACCTCTCTCTGTCACCATGCTGTACTCGGGTTCCTTCTCCTTCTTGGCCTGCTGGATCTGAGCGAGGCGGCTGATTGGATTCATACCCTGTCCATATTCTGGACTGGTCTGGAGCTGTTGGTGTGAGGGGTTAATAAATATGAATAGACCATAACTCTGCACTGATTATTGTAATTACAGCCCATGAGTTACGTTACTTTGATGATGGATTTGGTTTTCTTTTTTATGCGTGGCAGCGTCTTTTCCACACTGGGTATATGGGGCAGCCTCTTTAACTCCCCCAGCACTGCTGCTGCTGCCAGCTTCTTGGCAATCTTTTTACTCTTTCCTTCGCCCTCACCAGTGAACTCCCCGACTGTTACACAAACAACAAAACTCTTCATATGGGGAGGGCCTTCTTCTTTTAAAACCTGGAAAACAACAGAGACAAATCTTGTTGTAAAGGAACCTTTTTTTTATATTATTAAACTTGATAGGAAACCTGGCCAAGTCATACACTTTGAACTGAAGTATTAGCACTTTTAGAAGAAATGTATCACCTCAAAGTTGACAGGTAAGTTGCGTTTAAGTGCAATTTCAAACACTTGACTGATTTCTGATTTGTTGAGGTTCTCCTCCTCTGGCTCTCCATTCACCTGCCAGCAGCAGAAATAACATTTCAGTAAGAATATCAAAGAAAAGCCATAAACCAGAGTATTTTTGATGCCAAGTGTACGCTTCTTCTTTCACCTCTGGCAACTGTTGCAATATTGGCTCCTTGTGCAGCACTTTCAGGGCTTTGGCAGCAGCTTCATGCTTGGCTAACTGCCGTGTGCGTCCCTTTCCAATAAACTGCTGGCCTCCGATGGAAAGCTCCATGTGGTATATCATTGGTCCCACTGGAGGAAAAGGGTAGTAGTACCTGGGCACAGTAAAGGTCAAGTGCAACGTTTTTTTCCCCCCCATCTCAGAAATAGACTTCACGAGGGTAATCAAAAGTAAAACAAAATCAAAGAATGTCAAAACATTTCCAAGCAGAGGAAACTCACTGTTGCATAGAGCGCTGATAGGGTCCTGGAGGCCGGACGTTGTAGTTGAAGTTTGGTGGTCTCATCCCCGGGTATGGGTCGATGGGTTTATACATAGGCTTTTTACCAAGCTTCATACATAGTGCATTTAGCTCCATTGTGTGTGTAACTCCATCTGCTGAAAGCCAATCAAAATGAACCAACATATGAGGAAACTGTTTTCTGCATAAATTTACTACAACAGAGCAAGTGGGAGGAGCCCACCTAGGTGCTTGCCTGTGTTGCGGGGCATCCTCACGGTGGGCTTGGGAAGTGTTGTCTCAGCAAGGGCAGATGCAGCAGCGGTGTGCTGGGCTTTCTTGATGCTGGTCCCCTCTGCCTCCCAATGCTGATCTCCCAGTGTGAGTCTGACTGAGAAGATCTGACAGGGAGATGACACAGAAGAGTTACAGACAAGTTCTGAGTCACTACCATGATGCTGTGATGAAAAGACGACAGAAACCCAAATGAAATAACATGATTGGTTTGAAATTTGCTCTCAGGGTACCTTAGAGTGAGCTGGTCCTTGTTCACACAGCAACTTATACTCAGGTTGGATCTTGTTGAAACGAGCTAACTCATTCACCAAACACATGGGGGTCTTCTCTTTAGGGTTTGCCATGTTAGATACTGTAGGGCAAAAAACACATGAACATGAAGAAATATTCAACGGCTGCTCTTTTCTCCTATAGTCTGACCGAAAAAAAGAAAGAAAGACCCTCAAGGCTTCCAGAACAATGAGTATAAAATCCTTAATATTTCAAAACAAGTGAGAGTGATTACCCTGAGATCTGTTAACAGAACAAATGAGAAAGAGATTAGAAATACCAAGTGTGATTCTAACAAATTCTAAGAAAAATTATAATTTGTAAAAAATAATTTGAAGCACAATTATACATGGCTAACACAATTATACATGGCTATTCAAAAAAAACTCTGTCCTTTATTTTACATACAACAGCAAATGGA
This sequence comes from Labrus mixtus, assembly GCF_963584025.1. NCBI lineage: Eukaryota > Metazoa > Chordata > Actinopteri > Labriformes > Labridae > Labrus > Labrus mixtus. The sequence goes on along the minus strand of NC_083618.1, from coordinate 12,014,961 downwards.
AACAATAAAAAATAAAATAAATAAACCTGTTGTGGTATTGTAGGGAGTGGCTGAGCCTGCAGGGAGGGCGGAACTCCTGATAGGCTGGCTGGCACTCTCCGAGGGTAGGGTGCCCGAGGCACAGGGGATGCTATAGCCAGGCTGTGGCTGCCCCATCTGAAGTGGAGAAGGGGCAACAGGCATGGGGCTAGCCGGACACTGGAATTGAATCTGGGACATCCTTGTTGGTGTAGCTTATAGTCAATTGTAGACTAAGGTCAAGATAAAAACTTTGTAGTAAAGCAATGGTGAATGCCAAGGCTGTAGGAACTGCTTTTTGACGAGGTTTGAATGCAAGCTCTTCCTGCAAAGTGAGGAAAAAGATACTTATCATTAACCTTTCCTTTTCTACACATGAAGGAGATCACATGAATTTAGTTTGTCTGAAAGCTATCACCGTCACAAAAACAAATCCCTATGGATAAGAAATGGAGTAATCCCGGGACAGGTTGTCTTTCACAGACCTGATATATTACTATAATTACATTCACATACAACAATAAAATCTACAATCTAAGTGCTACCAAGCCGGATTTGGAATGAAACCAGGAAATTATTTTGCTGTGATTAAAACTGCTAACTGCACAACTTCAGAAGTACATATTTCATCCTTATACCCAGCATTCAAATCTAGTGACGGATAATTTGCATCTTTAAATACACTGCTCAAAAACAAAAAAAGGAACACTTCATCGTCACAGTGTAACACCAAGTCAGTTTAAACGTCAGGGATATCAATCTGTCCATTTAGGACGCACATGTGACTGTGAATCAGTTTCACCTGGTTTGTTGCAAATTAAAGTGAAAACAGGTGCAATGGAGAGGCAAACGCCTGCATGGTTTTGCATGTGATGGCCACAGACAATAGCTCTCTTTTCATCCTTGATGACTGATCCTTCTCAAGTTTTGTGTTCTGCTAGTGTCCTTGTCACTATTGGTAGAGTGAGGCGATACCTGCATGGTTACACGGGTAGTCCAGCTTCTCCAAAAAGAGCACATCCAGACATGCATGTTCAAGAATGTTTGCTGTGTCTTCCAGTACAATCTCAAGAGCACGGAGGAGATACCAGGAGACCGACATGTCTATTACACGAGGAGAGCCGGACAGGACCGTTGAAAGGCATTAGCCTAGCAGCAGGACTGCTATCAGCTCCTTTGTGCCAGGAGGAACGGGAGGAGCACTGACAGAGCCCTTTCACATGACCTCCAGCAGGCCACTGGTGTGACTGTATCTGACCAAACTGTCCGAAACAGACTCCACGAGGGTGGCAGGAGGGCCCAACGTCCTCTAGTGGGACCTGTGCTCACAGCGCAGCACCATGCGGATATCGACTAACTCTAACCGAAGTGACAAGGACTCTAGCAGAACACAAAACTAATCAGTCATGCAAAACTATTCTGTTTTGGGGATTTGTCTGGCTTTTGCCTCTCCTTTGCATTTGCTCTTCAAATTTCACCACAGCAGGTGAAACTGATTCCCAACAACTTGTGCTTCCTGAAAGAACAGATTGATACCCCTTGAAGTTGAACTGACTTGGAGCTATTCTGCCATGATTTAGTGTGCCTTCATTTTTTTTTGAGCAGGGAAATTTTACTTGCAAGACTGAAAAACGGATCATGAACTTAAACAATAGACATTCTGCCTTGAAGGCTAATATTTTCACGATTGTTTGACTACTTCTACAATTCAATAAATATAAATAATCACAACAAACACCAGAGTAAGAAACAGCAACGTTCCAAATGAATGTTTTCTAATCTGCTCCTGTACAGTAATCACAGATATAATATTCTCAGCCTTCATGCAACTAACATACATGTCGCAAGGGAGAATATGAATCAGAGTTATTCATTTCACTGCAACTTTGAATGACTTAACCTGTAGAACTGATTGACAACATCATAACTTTTGGGTTATTCACTGGAGAAAGTCACATAAAATAGTATCTTTGGCAAAGAATGAGTCATGAATTGCTGGGAGATAAGACAACAACCCAATTTGTCTATTTGTGTATCAAATAAGGAGGCTTATGTAACCAGTCACACCCTACATGCCCCAGTAAGACAACAATGTGACTAGACCGGTGACTGTACCCCATGGCTGTTACTGTTTTCGCACCAATATTCCCCATAACTCTGGTTATGAATGAAAGACACTGCTGATCTGAAACATAGTTATCATTGTTCTCACTGAAGATGTAAGGCTGGGAGGAGTCGATCTGTTTGGCTCTTGTGTGGGCCTTGCAAGTATCGCTCTCCCTTATTTGACACAACTCAAACTTATTTGCATGAATTTCAACCTTTACATCAGACTGTTAAATGTCGGCTTCAAAAGGTGAACGCCTTTGTAAATAAAATGCAAACCTACACCTTTATTAGTTTTGGAAGAAGATTTACCGGCAAGCTAGAGATGCTCAAACTAGTGCAGCGCTCTGGAGGCTTGCAGAAAAAAAGCATTTAATGCCAATGATTTTCTCTGAAAACATAGGACTTGCATGTTTTCAAGTTAAATAAGTGTCCGGGCAAAAAAATATCAGACTGCCAGTCATGCAATAACTGAGTATGGCTTCATAAAATCAGGTCGCCGGTGAGCCAGGGGGGCTTCTCCAGAAGACCACGTTAGCTTACGAGCTACAGGGGCAGAGACGAACATTTATTGTAATACTTCTCGAGAAGAAAATGACTCCAGACACTCAAAATCTTAAAGCAATGCATTCTTCAAAAGGTTGCACTCATTGCACAGAAGCAGCAGCGACTGACAGTACTTTATTCTTTCATGAACATGCTTGTTATCTTTTCCTCTACGAGTCTGGGAGTAGCCGGTGAATTTGCTAGCTAGCTAACCCCGACCCCCAAGTCAGTGCACAGAATAAACCTCACCTCGTCGTTCCTTTTGTTCAGTTTTGTGTTACTCCATAGTACACCTTCATTTACTCTTGTTTTCTCTGGTTCATAGTCTGTATGAAGAGTCTGTTTTATGTTAGTTTTATCTCAAAATGCGGGCGGTGAGGAGGTGGACATTGGGAAAACAGGGCAAACACTAAAGAGAATGGCCCAATCTTGACTGTCTCTCCAGGAAATGACGTCGACAGAGAGGAACTACTTCCCAAAGATAGTGGAGGAGCTATCACGCTGTTATTATTACAAATATGACCTAGAAATAATCCAAACATAAATTATTAAAAAAATAAAAAAATAAAAAAAGTAAAACAAAGAATAATTAAAAAAAAAACAGTTCAAACATGATGTTCCAAATTTTTATTCTGTATTATTAATAAGCCAAAAACACCGGTTTTGCAGCATGAATAAACTGGTCTGTAAAAAAATTGAAATTCACACACAAGTTACTATCAAGCTCATTATTTCAAGCTAATAAATATAAAACGGATCATGATTCACTATAAAATATTGCTTCTATGGGCTAAAATCCTTCCTACACTCCATAGCTTGAGGACAGGAGCAGTGAGTGAGCTGGTTATAGTGGTCAGTGTCCAACAAGTTAGAGGTTGTGTGCCTGACAGATGTTCAGAGAGTCTCTAAGCATCAAGTCACGCAGGCGCCACAGTGCATCGGCCATGGTGGTGTGGGCTCCTTTGCTCTTTAGCCAATGAGCTGGCAACCGGCTCTCCTGCTCTTTGGTCAGGTAAGCATCTCGCCTTTGAGCTGTCATGAAAAAAGATGGTTGATCTTGTTAACTAAAAAGTTGAAAGGTATTAAGTTATGATGAGAAAATATTAAGACCCACACCCTCAAATCTTATTAAGAGCATGTGGGGGTTATCTGTGGTATCCAACATAAAACTATTACACACCCAGAAAATGAAAATAAAGACTTAAGGACCCCCACCTCTGAGCGTTTGGTCCCACTTGCTGACAGTGCTCGACTCTGAATTCAATCCCTCAATGTACTTCAGGTAGGCCTCAGAGTGGAGCACCCTCTGGGTCTTTGGTGGTGGAGCCACAAACATGGGAGAGGTTGGCTGCCCTTGTCCTGGATATGGTGGAGGAGCATGTGGTCCCGGGCTGAACATCCCAGGCTAAAATTGAAAATAAGCAATAGAAGGTGAACAACATGTGGAACCCTGACTCTTTTGTTAATTTTTACAGTTACTGTGTAAAAGCTGAAGCAGATACAGTTGATTAACAATTGTGCAGGAAATAAATTATTACCAATACTCATGACCATATTTCTATATTTTCAATTAGTACGCTTTATTGGCATGAATGGGACAATGTTGCCAAAGAATACAATAATATTCATTAATAGTAATAACAATAATGATCAATAATGATATTATAACAAGAGTTACAATCAGGACGGTGATTTGCAAAGGATGAAAAAACTGGAATGATTCGCATCTCTGATATAGTAATAAAGGATGTGAACTCAGTATTTTATAAAACAGTTCTCACCTGTTGCATATAATTCCCTTGTGCAGGACTGCCTGCCATGCCATTCATGCCAGGACCCATCATACCTGTTAAATGACAATATTTCATTTTTTTGACGTTAGTAACTGCAGCTTAAAACTTGGATGTTTAAATATAAAAATGTTCAACAATGTTTTAACATTATTTATGGAAATGTAAGTTTTTATTGTCAGTTGAATGTTAGTTGTTTGGTTTGTTTTCACAAGCGCTATGTCTGAATATGCATGTGGATGTAGCATGTTGGAGGTGTAGCCTCTGAGTACACTTGGTAAGGACTTTGGACACCAGAGAGCTGTAACGGCTCAGTGAATGCATCAGGCTGCGCGACCTGTGGACCAGGTAAACCCCTCCGGCAGGAGAGACACGACTGGATGTGACTGAGCAGGTGTGGCTTGGTCAGTGGCCCTTACCCTGATGAGGCATGCCAGGGTACCCAGGCATACCTTGCTGGAGATGGTGAGGAGACAGAAAGGGCCCCCCTGTAGGGTGAGGTGGCATTGGGGCCACGCTCAGCAAGCCCTCATGGGGGCCCTGCATGGACATGTAAGGTGGGTAAGCTCCCATCATGCCTTGGGGAAGAGGACGAGGAGAGGACAACATAACCATGCATAAGTGACATGCATCTGACTCTAAAATAACATGCAATTCTACTGTGTTCTAAAGTGGCCCCTTTCACACACCAACCCTAAGCACGAAAGTGCTCCCGCAATGTTTGGTGTCCCGGCTATTTTTTATTTTTTATTTTTTTAACAAAACCATCAAGCTAGTGGCTTGATCTAATTCGCTGTGATATGATATTGTATCATCTAAATTGAAGATGTGAAAATGTACTGTTTCTATGATGCATAGCGCTGCAGATGTGGACGATTCGGCCTCGATGCAGTGAAGGAACACCATCGATTACTGCGTACTGATGTTGCTTGTAGATTTTCCAGCTGTCATATAGAGAATTGAGGATGCAACCCATCGTGATGCATTGTGACATCGAATTGAATGAAATCATTGCCAGGATAATCGTTTTTGTATCAAATCGTGAGTGACTACTAAATTGATTATTGGGCTACTCTCTTCAAATAATGAATAACCGTCTCCTGTTGCACACTTCTTTTTCTCCAACTTTCTATTATGAGAAGAGCAAAAAGAGAGTTGAAAAGAGAAAGATCGTGGATGGCCATGCAATGTGACAGGACACCCGACTGTGATTCCAACTGTAACAGACTAGTTTTAGAATAACCTAAATAACTGGCATATTGATGTGAAAGGGTCAGTGTGTGAAAGGAGCAGACAATACCAATGGTCCTGAGATGTTAGCTGGCATAACAAGCAAAACAAGTTAAATGAAATAGTAAGTATTTTGTGGTTTTAAAAAAAAAATCATGCAATAATGTCATGCAGTTTGAGTAATGAGGCTAATGATGATAAAAACAATAAACGTGAAACAAATGAAGTGGCAGCAAAAGAAGAAATATGTTGCTTAAGGTATGTAGCTTTAAAAATGGTTAGGAAATTAAGTTGATCTTGATTATTTAACAGTCCGGTCTGACTTCACTGCTGCCTTGTTGTCAAACACTCGTGCTGCCTCTGAGAGGGGTTACCTGACACAGGTGTCATGTTCTGGTTTATCATTCCCATAGTGCTAGGCGAAGGCACCACCCCCATCAGTGACCCTATGGGGGTACCTGCTCTAGGGGACACTTGCTTCTGGGTAGGTCTCTCTCGATCTTGTTGCTCCACTATTTTGGCTGCACGCTCTGCAAAAAAAAAAAAAAATCTGTCTTTACTTCAGTTCACAACAGAGGACTTTCAAACCCACATATGTGCTTCTTCTCACCTTCATACTCTGCTTTCTTGGAAGCCTCGAGGTTCCTCCACTCGGTGCCCACAAGACGACTCAGCTCTCCAAAGGAGTAGTCTGGGTGTCGAGCTTTGATGACTGCTCGCATTTCACTGCTGAACAGGATATAGCCGCTCATGTTCATCTTCCTCTTGGCTCCCTCCTTCTTCGATAAGCCCTTCACCTTAGGAGTGGACTTTAGAAAAACAAAGACATGACAGGTGGTGTGTTTATTACAATCTTAGTAGCAGGGGGTCAAGCCTTTGGGTTTTGGTCTTTTGAGTACCTGAGAAGGTGTGTATGGCATGACTTCCATATCGTTTGCATGTGGAGTTTGCATCTGAGGAACAGAAGGAGTCGCTGGAGCCTCCTCGTCATCCATGTCGTCCATATCATCTTCAGCATCCTCCAGATCTGCCAGTTTTAACTCAAGCTCATCTATCTTCTTGTCCAAAAAGGGTGATGCTTCTTTCTGCGGCACAATCAATTTTCTGCCCAAAGATACATATAGTGAATAAACAAAAACACAGACTGAGCTATATAAATGTATAGATTTGAATAAGAAGCCCTTTTATATTGGCAATGCAAAGCTTTATATATGCGCCAAAATGTTTACCGTAATGGATGTAGCAGCTAACAGCTAGCCACATTTAGCTTGACCATCATGTTTGTTTACTCTTAAATCGTGTTTGACCGTGCAAGATTACACATTTTAAAAGTCCAGACCCTGGTTGTTGGTGAATTAATCGATTAGTGTGTGTTGTGCTGAGTTGGTCGTCGCGTTGCACACCACACACTATAAGAGCTGATCTGTTAATCGAAATAATAGACTGGGACACCAATATTACACGGTTGCAGAATCAGAATAAAAGTACAAAAACTAAATGAAAAGTGGAGCTTTGTTACGGGGGCTGTTGAGGGATCGCATTCTGCAAAAGGGCTAGAGTCCTCGCTCTGCTTAACTGACAAACCTGAAATAGTAGATCTCATCCTCCACTACTTTGGAGGAGAAGGAGAAGCGTTTCAGACCCTTAAACTTTTTCATCTGCTTCTCTGTGTCGATGTAACGGCTCTCACACAGCAGGATATCGTCTTCCAAAACCTCAGTGGGTCTGCATGACAGGAAGTCCTTAAAGGAAGACACCATACATTTGCCTGGAGAGCAAAAAGGAAGCAAAAAGTAGACTTTGTTTAAAGGCATACACATATGAAACTAGCAGAATGAGGGAACAGAATACGTAAGAACTGTTTGAACAATGAGCATTTTTGCAGTTCACAGTCATCTTGCTAAGCTTATCAATAAATAAAAATGATACAAATCTTATGATTCAATTCACTTCCACAAATTACATAAGTTTGTTTCCCCTAGCAGTGAATTGTAACTTAGATTTCTGGGGAGTTATCAAAGTCGTACCTTTGACACAAGTCAAGGGCAGAGTCTCCTCCAGATGGCTCAGAAACACTTCTCGTTTGTAGAACATCTTCGTGGGTTCGTGCTCTGTTTCCTCAGGATGAATAAAGATCGGTCCAAAGAAGAAAGCACCGGCAGTTCCATTCTGCACCCACAGCTTCTCAATCCTGCAGCCCAGTCAAGACAGCCATGTTACCAATAGTTTAACAAGTACCAATGTCACATCAGGCTCCAGAAGAATGAGGTATTCTTACTCTTAGGTATAAAATACACCAAAACATTTTGACCAACCTGGCAACCCTTTGCTTGGACAGGCCGTGGGACTGAATATAAACACAGTCTCCCACTTTAACCCATATGTTGTTGAAGCGTAACTGTTCGTAGTACTGACAGTCAGGCTCGCCTCCGCTCATCTCCGTGGGGACGTCCTCTCTCTCCTAAATGAATAAATATTCAAGACAAGAGGATTTAGTTTTCGTTTGTACTGTGACATACAAAATTCCACATTTTAACTACCATAACTATCAGTTACCCAGGAAATACCTGCTGACATTCTGTTACCCAAGTTGTTTCATTGTTTTTGCACCGTGGGGACATAAGGTTTAACTTAACTAGTAGTGACATCCAAACTAACCAAAATATTATTGCATAAAAACTTCATGTGACCAATCAGTGAAAAGCATTTTTTTAATGCATTGTTTGTCAAAGTGTTGCCTCTTGCCCTAATTGTCTTTAAACAAAATAACAGTTTAAATTAACTTCAGTTGTCTGCCATTAATTGACCATCAGCTATTGAAATGTATGTATATTTTTTTCAAAGCATTATGACGTGGTGATAACTAATCTATTTCAGCGAAACCAAATTACCCAACCTTTCAAACAAGACAACATAAAAAACACATTTTAAGGAGGATTTACACCTAATACGAGCTACAGTGAAGATTTATGTTGTTACTTATGCCTACTTTGGAACCTGTAAGCTGTTAGCATTACCGAAGTTGTTAGTTGTGCGTAGACTCCCTGCTTGACAAGAAATAACATTCAAAGTAGTCTATGTTTAAACCTAAGCATAGTGATGCAACCCAGAGCTAGACCTCATCCTTCACACTGAATATCACTTTAGAGCTACTGTCATTAGGTCAGTATTAGGTATCAACTCATAACCTCTAACTCTAACTTTGTTTCCCGTTAAATGCAGTCAGCTCACCTTGTCTACAAAACTGCCACTCCCTGTGTATGAGATCGTCGTTTTGTCCAGGTCAGGCTTGGCAAACATTGAAGCAACACGGACAACAGGCAGCGGCACGTCCCGAGGGAGTAACTTCAGGGAGCTTGCAGGCATGGCCCAAATCTTGATCTTCTTGAAGGATTTTGTCCTGGCGGTGTAGCGGGATTCACAGATGTACACGTCCTCGGCTCTGTAGCCCTCAGGTTGCATTTTGAAATAATCCTTCAGGAACCAAACAGAAAGAAAAAAAAGTCACAATTATGTGAACTGACATTTTTTTTTTTAGGCAGATAAAAATGATTTTCTGTGTGGTTCAGGCGCTTACCTTCACAAACATAACCACACATTTGCCCAGGACTTTCCTGATGGGCACTTTGTTGTAGTAGTCACTCTTGAAAACCTCCATTTCAAGAAACTTGCGTGTGGCAAGATGAAAGGTTTCACTGGGTCTGTAGAACCAGCATCCGTGGAGCCACTTCTCGCCTTCACACACAAACCATAGAAAAACATATTAGCAAATAAACAACAACATTTAAATAGAAGAATCATAGAATTTATTGGACTTTAAAACAAATAATTTCAGGGAATTTAAACTTCTGTCTCTGAGTAATTCTGTCTAGAGATTTCCAGTGTTCTCTGTTTATGAACACATAACTGTAAGTCATTGATGATTCTTTGTCACCTGCTTCATCCTCCCACAGACGCTCAATACAGACGATGTGTGGCTTCAGGTTGGGCTCTGATGGCTCCACATAGACAAACTCCCCCACGTGGTAGGTGCGGTTTTCAAAGCTGCAGTCCTGACTGTACACACGCTCCGTCTCCGACTCTGGCTTCCATGACCCTCCTCGCTGGTCCTCTGCTTTCTCACCCTCTTAAAGATGTTCATTATTATCAAATTAATACCAAATCATTGTTTACATATGTTTTTGTTATCAATGTATAATTATTTTCAAATGCAAACCTTTTCCCCCCTCCTCCTCTTCCTCCTTCTTTCGGTCCTCATCAATTTCCTTTGGAATTTTCTCCCTCTTTTCCTGCTCCACGTCGTTGTGCAGGTGTTTCAACGTGTAGTTGAGTGCGGCTGTGAGCAGGATCTCTCCATTCTTGCATAGCTCATCCCTGATCTTAATGAAAAACTGCTGGAGCTCAACGGCATCCTCAAATATCTCTGAGTCAGTCCTGCAAAAAACGAAAAAGAAAACAGTGAATAATCACATCAAGAGCGGTCAGCTGTCTGTTTTAGCTGTTTGTTGTAAAGTGAGCCCTGATTGAACTCAAACCCTGGACAGTTTACTACAACTGACACAAATATGTAAACAATCATATTCTAAATATCTGAAAAATGTGTGTCCTAAATTGGGACCCAACCGTCGAACTAAACACCTAACAAAACTATGTTTAAAAACAGTATCAGCTAAATGTCTCTGGATCTCTAAAGTTATTACAAAGTTAATTACACTGCATGTAAAAGAAGACTTTGACAAAGGTGTTGATAAGGATTTGTTAAACATGGAGCATACTTATTAAAATTGTATTTCTTAGCGATAATACCGTTGTAATCAGGGATAAACAAAACAAACTGATTAAACGCACATATTGAGCAAACACTTTGACTGATCCAGGCTTTGGCAGTCTTTTAGAAATACCTGTGAAGCCTCCGTGCTTTCTCCAGCACTTCAAACATGTGTTCCTGGAAGACATCCAGTCTCCTGTAACGGCCACGGTCCACATTCATCCTGATGACATCAAAATTAAGTGGAGGTTTTTCAGGAGCAGCTGGATCTACAGCAGGAATCTCAGCCAGTGAGTCACTGTAGCAGCGGCCTTCTTCATCCTGGTGGCCCAGCACAGACACAAACAGGTTCCTGATAAGCTCTCGTACCAGAGTTCCCACAGCAGGAGGCCCTGAGTCTTCACCACCCTCCTGCTGCTTACGGGTCTCCAGCAGCACGCGATGCAAGACAAGAGCATCCCTGTATATCAGAGACTCGGGCTCGTTGTACATGCACGCATTGTTGAACATGAGAGCAAAGTCCTCCATCAGGGCATCAACATCTTGGTAACGACCGGCCACCATGTGGCTTCTGAGGCGCTCCATATCGATGGGTTTCTTGATGGTAGCATAGTAGTCGGGAAGCTCGGCACGGGATGGCAGGCGCAGGAAGATTGTACTTAAACGTCGACCTCGGCGGTCAGTGAAGTTTCGCACAGCATCATAGAGCTCATTTAACCTCTGCTGAAGAGGGGTGAGGTATTTGGACTTCTTTGGAGAAACACCACTTTTTCCTAGAAAAGAAAAAAATGCACTCTGAATCTGATTTACAATCCTGTTTAAATCAGTCCAAGAAAAACTGGAACCAATAGCAGCATGCATTTATTGTTGTCTTTTACAAGAATAAAAGAACCATTATTGTTTTGGCTAGCCATCATTTTAACTGTAACCATTTAAGGGGGGTGAAGGGCAAATTGTGATAATTTGGATAGTTGTCAGTGTTCTAGGAAGGTTCACCAAACAAAGATTTCCCTTGTTTCAAAGTTAAAAGCAGCCTTCAAAGTTAGGAATCTATATGTTGTAGTACATTTATGGTAACTCTATGCAGTGATGTATAATGCATCCACATTTTTAGTTAATAGGCTTAAACATCCGAAACACAAATCAAACATACTTAGTTTCAGTTTTGGAGACCCAACATCATCCTCGTCAGGCTGCGGTCCCAGCTCTTTCCGCTTGTCCTTCAGTATCTTCTCCAGAATATCAGCATCATTATACACCTGAGGTAACAAACCAGAAATCTGTAGCATCAGTTTTTGAAATAAACACAACATACTTGTGTTCTATTGAAAGGATAGGCGCTCAGTGTAGAAACCCCTCATCCCAATTATGCCCTACTGATAAAGGTACATAACCTACCACAAGGCCCGTCTTTGCCACCTTCAACAGACCCTGGCTCCGTTTATGTGAGCTAGCTGGGTAGAGATAATGCCAATGCTATCTGCCCTACCACATCCCTATTGGCCCCCACAACTCAACCCTGTAGATCGATGTAGATCGTTTTTAATTGGAAACCTCCCTTCACCTGTGTTTCATCCAATTAGTCACACAACACCTCGTGAAGACTGGACAGTTAACTTCAGCATCCCACAGCAACCCCCTGTCCACAGCAGCTCTAGCTACCCACCATACCCACACTAAGACTGCTTGATTATGGTAAAATAAACAGTCAGGATTAGTTTGATTGGTACTGTGATCACGAATATTAAACACATTGGTTTTAAAAAGTCTTCATCCCATGCATGATTCATTTGCCCAAATTCTTGTTTTTTCACGATCGTGGGAAGACAAAAACATAATTGAAACCGGCTTAATTGCCCAGCACTAGCCCATGTGCAGAACTTTTTTTATCCTACCTGCTCATCCACATGGCAATCACAGCCCAAACAGCATTTCCATCTTCAACACACCCAGGCTCCATAAATGGAGCTCCAGGTAGTGACAATGCTTAAACTACCAGTACCAACCACATGGCCCTAATGGCCGCTGGATTAGGTTGTATGCACTAGTCCTTCAAAGAGCAAAACAATTAGACAAAAGAAAGGAGAAGAAAAAAGCTCATGACGAGACTGATTTGCATTCAGCAAAAGCTAAGACTGGCTTTGTGTAATTCACTCTAAAATGTCTACCTGAGATCCCTCCTCATTGTAATGCCGAGCGTTACGGAACATCAACTTCATGTCATCCATCAGGGCGTCCTCTGAGGTGTAGCGCTCAATGCGTACGTTTTGCTCGATGGTCTTCAGGTCCATTGGTTCTAGGATGACCTTGTAGTAATCAGGGTAGTCCTTCTTTGATGGTTTGACCATGAACAGCTCACTAAGACGGCGATTGGTGCCCGCCTCCTTGGCCTCATTCACTGCAGCATACAAGGCCTTCATTCTGTTCTTTTTCACATTTTTCTTGTGACTATAAGGATCAAAGAAGAATATGAATGAGCTTGGATGGCAACTCTCTATCCCGTATTTTTGATTTAATTTGTAATACATAATATACATATGCAAGAGAAAACAAAATGGATATACATTTTAGAAAAAAAACCTGTTTACCTTTTCCTTTTGATGCTTCCTGCATCAGAGGACAGAATGCTGTCTCCATCCTCATCGTCTCTCCTCAGAAGCTCCCTCTTTTTTGCCTACACAAATAGACAGATCAACGGGCTTGGAACTATCTCACTGGACAATTACAATCACTAACACACATCTGCATGAGGGAAAACATCTTCCAAGTGTAGAGACAAAGAAGATTTCCTCACCTGCATGATCTGCTGAAGTCTAAAGGCCCGTTTGTAAATGCTTGAGTTAGGCATGTTGTAGCGCTTAGCATTCTCAAACATCAGATTGAGGTCCACATCCATCTGCTCCACATTTTCATACTCGCCATTCTTCATCTTAGCCCTGAAAAATAAACAAGACGTTATGGATGGGCATGGAATTATCTTTGAAATCGTCAATAGGTGAATCGACCACCCTAGTAGCTGTAAAATAGGGGAAAAAACAGCTAAATCTCCAGAATGATGCTTCCTTACCTGATCTGCTGCAGAGCGATGGGCTGTTTGATCTGCTGAAAATAATCGGGGTATTCCCTGCGAGAGGGCAGCTGCTGGAAAGGTTCAGAGAAGACCTGACCCTGGCTGTTCCTCGCACCCCTCACAGCTTCATACAGCTGGAAGATCGGGTTACTCATCTCCATACTGGAACTCTGACTCTCAGCCTCAGACTCCCCCTCGTCATAGCACACAGACCCTGCAAACAAATTCCAAGTTGTTATTTTTTTAAACACAATAAACGAGGATTATATAGAGCCAAAAGTGGTGATACCTACCAGAAAGCACGGGGTCGTCCTCGCTCTCCGAGCCGTACTGAAGAGCAACACTGACGCCAGAGAGTCGATCTCCTTGGCCCGACCTGCGATTCCTGAATCATCAAGAGATACACAATTAAGATCTCAAACTAATATTTATTTATCAGATAATACATTTTGGGATTTTATTCGAGACAAAAACGATAGACTGAGAAATTGTAGTTGTTTAATACCTGATGCGAAGACTAGATTTAGTTGGTTCAGCATGTTCAAGATCAGTCTTCCGCTGGATGAAGGCTTTCTTTATGGCATTAGCATCCTAAACAATAAGAAAACAATTGCTTAGATCACGGATGCTTTATTGCACACACAAATTTCAAAATGAAAAAAGATTTACCTTGAAAACCTGAGATCCTGGTTCGTTGTATGTTTTGGCATTTTTGGCCATCAGGTCCACATCCTTGGCCATGGCATTCACGCTTTTATAGTATCCAATCTGTGCACAAAGAATAAATTACAGCTTGTTCAAAAAATGTTTGCATAATTACAAATATGATGCACAACCAAGCAATGTGTCAACAAGACAATTGACTACCTGTATTCTCTGAGCAATAGTCCTCAGGTCTATTGGCTCCTTTATAACAGCATAGTAGTCTGGGTAATGCTGGGAAAGAAAGACAGGCCAGTTAATGGTAGCTTATGTGAAACACTTTGAGGAGAAGGTCTTAGGACTCTTAGGAGGACTCACCACTTTGGAAGGCAATTTCTGGAACAGTTCACTGACCAGACGTCCTGAGGGATCCGCATGGGACACAACAGCCTCCAAGAGCTGCTCCAATACCTCCTTCAAACTGCCAGTTGAGGTCTAAAACAGAAATAAGCAGACATCTCCAGTAATGAAAAAAAAAGTTGTATTGGAGATAGTATTAAGCTGCTCAAAATACTACATGTTTTAACACTGCAAATACATTTACTAGTCAGTTGTATTTCAGTCTTTTTCCAGTGATCTTACACGCATAATAAAAACATGTTATTGATTCACAAAGGCAAAAACCTCAACTCAACAACACGTGGAAGGAAAAAATGTTTACCTCATCTTCAGTTGACATGCCTGGAGTATCCATCATGTCATCACCATCTTCATCATCTTCATCTCCGTCTCCAGGTTGAACAAATTCAGTTCTCGTTTGCAAATATATCTCCCACAGCTTGCATGCAGCTCGGTACTCCTCACTGTCTCTCTGAATTGTTGTGCGTAAAAAAAAAGAAAAGAAGATTTCCATGGATATAAGAAGAGCACAGCGAAAGCTTGTGATTTTTCAGAAGTAAGTAAAACAGCCAACCAATTATGGGAATACAGCTGTGCACTTTCATCTTCCTACCTTGTAAAATGATTTGGCATTGTTGAACATGAGTTGGAAATCTGCAGTTAGTTGATCCAGGTCATTGTAATCTTCTGACTTCAGTTTATACTGAATTTTTGTCATATCGATTGGCTGGGACACGACTTCATAATAGTCAGGCAGATTCCTGGAAAGAACAACAAAGATCAGACATCACAACGAATGTCTCATTACGCTGTCTAGTAAGACCCACCAACCAGTGAATCATTATTGCACACGTCAATTTGCTTTATCATTATTTTATTAAAAGGGGCTATTTATACTGCAATACCTTCTCTTTGGTACTCTCAAGAAAAAGTCCCCGAGTTGCCTTCCATGCTCATCCTTGTGGTCCCTGACAGCATTAAACAGCTCGTGACATACAGCAATCTGGAGGGAACAAGTCATCACAATCCTCAAAAACTATTTTCTGAGAACACATTTAAACCAGAAGACGTACACACACACACTCTTGCACGAATAAAATCACACACTGAACAAATGTATTTACTGTATCTACAGGAGGTAAATTGGAGATTCTTCTTTTTTTCCTGCCACTTCCAGGAGTAGAAGCGTTATCATCGAGGTCACCGCCTCCACTGATGCTGCTGGAGGGTGAGGTGGCTCTTCTCCTCTTGGAGGTCGCTGACATCGCTGGATGGATTCACGACAGGCTAGCTACAAAAAAAATGAAATAAAAAGAAATCGGGATCACACAACCTGCTTGTTTAAAAATGAACATCGGTCATTCACATGTGGTTTAAAAAGTCTTAAACTGGAGCTCTTTAGCCGCTTAGCGTTAGCACCGCTCGGATGGATATGAAACAAAGCAAACTAGCCCAGTCGACGCTTTTCCCCAACAACCCAGCCATTAAAATATTCATTAAAATCTCCACAAAACCCACTCTAGCTGTTACAGCTAAAGAAAAATATATCTAACAACAAAGTTACCCGAAACTCAGCAAAGTCTGTCGTTTCCCTGAGCAAAAAATTGGTAACGACTAGCTCGCTGGCTAGTGTTGTTTGAAAACTCCTGTCCGGAAGTTAAGGTTGTATTGTGTTTGGGCAGATTAGGAAAGTGTCATTTTAGTCAGTGCTGCCCTCTTCAGTGTGGGAATGGTAATGCAGCAGGAGAACCATGTCCAAGGAGTATGCTATGAAGCAAACATTACAAATAAATTCGTTGTTAAAATGTTTATATGAATAAGTGAAGTTTAAAACTCATTATTGTAGACCGTAGTGTAATTTAACTCTACGCTACAAAGAGCTTCACAGACATAAGAAAAGATAAAACAACAATAAATATTTTCTCTTTTCATTATAATTATACAGTCTGAGAGGGAAATTCTTGGAATTTAAAAAAGGCGTAAAATTAATTCATAGCCCAATCATCAAAGAATGTCTTTAATAGTGTTTCAGAGGAGTATACTGATGTTGCTTCCCTGACTGTAAGTGGAGATATATCACATAGCTGTATAGCTTGTGGCAAATTATGTACTACACTGTCTCCATCCCTATGGGGACAGTCAACAACCAGTCTGGACGACCTTAGGCTGCTTCTGTATGAGTGTAATGAAAGAGAAACTGGCATGGGTCAAGGTCTATATGGGCTTCAAAACAAGAGGGGAAACTAAAAAAAAAAAAAAACAGTAGTCAGATTCAGTTGGGGAAAGGGCTCAGATGTTGTCACTGGTGACATTATCATTTAATCAGAATGGTGTATTCTGTAACCATTGTCCAAAAATAATGATCATAAATTGGATAGTCAGATAAGATTAGCATTTGCCTCATCATAGATGCAGGCAGCCTTTGTGTGGTGTTGATTGTGTTTACAGTCCATGGATCAAACATGTCAGCAGAGCTTCAGTCTCATTAACTACTTTTTTTTTTTTTTTTTTTACATAAAAGTAAACTGTCAACAAATGTCATGAAATTGAGCACAATCAATGTGAAATGTTGAGTAAACAGCTCTTTTTTTGTCCGTTTAAACAGGACTTCACCAATAGGCTTACCTGTATGGCAAGCCCTTTTAACATTTAAGTATTAGCGGTAATAGCAATTGTAGATATCAATAATTGCTTTTGGACATGTTAGAATTCTGACATATCCACAATTCATTTTTCACTAGTGGAAATGGTCATTGTAGATATCTGTAACTTAATTACAACTAGTCAACTTGTGCCATTGACTTCAAATTGAATTACAGATATCTGTAATTCAATTTTTACATGTTGTAATTCAAAGTCGACATATCCATAATGACATTGTGACATGTCGCAATTCTAATTCATGATATCTACAACTCAATTCTCACTAGTAAAAATGTTAATTCTTGATATCAATAATTCTATTCTTACTAGTGACAAAGTTCATTTATGATCTCTATAATTGTTCTAACATTACAGATATCATAAATTCATTCTAGATATCTAAAATGCAATTCTTACTAGTCGAAATTACATTATTGATATCTTGACCTGGAATTATTACATGTAAGAATGTAATTACAGATATCTTGAATTAACATTTCAACATGTCAAAATTAAATTTTGACATGTTGAAATGTAATTTCCACAATTAAAAACTAAATTGCTACTTGTCAGCCAGACTGTTTTAATGTTAAAAGGGCTTGCCATATCCCTGAGCCCATGAAGTCCAGGTGCAAGTGACTTACTCTGTCACTTGCAAAGGTACAGACGTAGAGGTACAAAGGCCTACTCTTTCTTGTGGAAAAAAAAAAAAGAATAACAAAGGGTAGGATGAACTCAAATAACATGTAAGACCATTGTCATTTGTTATAGGCTACCTTATATTAACAGTAATGTCGTAGACTCGATCGGCTGGTCTGATCCATCCACTCCAACCCCTCTAATGAGACGCACAGGCAGTTTTGGGATTGTGGAAAGTGTCCCACGAGTGTGATGCTGCTGAGAGTGAGTGAAGCAGGGCGTCGCCTTGTAGGCTATAAGACTCGGAGGCAAATATACAGTCATTCCCTGCAGGTGGACATTATTGGGTAAAACACTCTGTGAATAATATCCATATACACAAAGACTCACTGTATAGCCTACTGGCCGCTAATGTGTGTGCTTGTGTTGATACATCATGCACAGCACAGTGATATGTAAAGCATCTTCATTTGTCTTCATAGTCCTGCCGGAAGCTTTCACAAACTAACGCGTAGATGTACCAGAAAGCTGTTCACGTAACAGACGGTGTGGCTTGGCTGCCACACGGAGAGTCGCAGATCACGTTGTTTAAAGAACAGTGAGTGATTTTATGCTGCACTACGTCCACAGACGTCTCTGCTTATCTTGACGTCAGGAGAAGCCTAAGCGCACCAGCACAGCAACCACATCGCTCCCAGCGGGAAGGAGAGCACATCACAGCTACACATCGCCATTTAGGTACGTTTTATCCTCGTATTTCATCACATTTAATGCATGAACAGCCTTCTTTTGGTGACAAAAACTCTGCAGTGTCCATGTCGCATTTCTGCAGCCTGCTGATTTAAGCCAAAGATGCTGCCTTCCTTTGACTGTCGTACCCTTGAGCTCTGCAGCAAGGCTCGCACACCCACACTGTCTTTCCTTTCCCCTAGCCTTTGCTTGTGCGATCACCGACACGAAATCGAACTCATATCGGTAATGCAGACATATTGCACCGGCGAAACGTTTTAATTCCCACTCAACCTCCTGCTTGTCATTCACGCCCTGCAGCCTTCATGCAGAGCAGAGCTGCAAATGTTTCTCAGAGGAATAGCTTCAGCTTCCTTAAATGACAGCTCTTGCATTGGTAGATTTTGCTTTAATGTGTAAAAGCATTCTAGTTGTTTAATGCTTCAGATGTTAAATATAGAACAGGTCCTTCAGCTGGTTTCCGCCTCTACAGACCATGCACTTATTTTATGAGATGGTTTCATATGTGGTCCCTCTTCTGCTGCACTGTTTGCCCTACTTTCAAGATGTTATGAGTTGCTATTTCTTATTACCTGATGGTTGTCAGTAACTGTAGTCGTTGTGGGTTGTGGCTTCATAGCTTTAAGCTGTGGTCATGTCTTCTTGTATGTGTGCAGGTGTAATTTTGTCTTGATCAATTTCCTGTTGATGCTTTTATTCTTATTCATTAATTATTTTAATTCAATAACATTTTGCTTCACCGTACAAAAGTTATTTTAATCTAAATCCCCGTGTGTCAGATATAAAGTAGAGCACAAGAGCAAAGATTTTCAATTAGTAAGAGACTACAGCTTCTTTATTTTCTTTTTCATTAATACAGTAGATTAATCAGTCATCTTTCTTATATAACTGTAGTATGTTTGTCTTGGCATTAGGGCTGCACAATAAATCGCAATTTTATCCGAATTGCGACATGAGCATTCATAATAAACACATCACAAAAGTCAGATTTTATATGAAAAAAATAGAATAAAACAGTTATAGTGTAGCCTATCAATGCGTTGTCCCTCAGCTGGTACATGTTAACAGTTGGATGGAGGCCTGGGTGTACAGTAATCGTCATGCTTTCAAATCATTTCTATTTAGTCAGATGAAGCCCAAATTTGTTGTCAGCTATCCTCACATTATTTGGTGCCACTTAAGTGGAGAAAAAAATAGTTTTGGGGGGATATTATGCAAATACAGGTATGGTGAAAAACATGAAGGACAGCAGATAGACGTAGAAACTGTGCTGCATGCACTGTTCATTTTTGATAATTTATTGAAGGTCGTATCCTTATTGCGATTTTGAACGATGTTGCCTCACATCTCATATCTTTCTCATATCGTGCCTACTTGGCATCCAGTCCAATTAAACTTAGTGGTCTAAGAAATACAAGCATGAGCCGTGAAGCAGAACAATTTACATGAAAAATCAATGGTTTATTTAATGGAAGAAGAATTATGCTACAATCAAATCAGTCAACCAAACTGTGATGGACATATTGAACTATTACTGACGCAGAGTACCACTCTAAGTCATTTAATTAATTGCATTAAGCAGTGCATGAGTGCACATTGACTGTTGTATAATATTTCAAGTCAAGTCTTATCTACTCTTCTCCCCACTGTGCTGTAGAATAATTGTAGCAGGATAATGAACGTTGTTGCCTTTTAGGAAACTGCTGTCTTGTCTTCATCAAAAGCCTCGGTCTCTTTAACAAATTTGTATCATTGAGTGATCTGGTTTTGATAACACAATGCAGCATAACTTGATTTTGAGTCTGTTTTAATTCTGTTCTTTTGCCCTGCAGCTGTAGTGTGGTGAATCCGATCCACGTTGTAGAATGCCTCTCGGAGAGGATGGAAATGGATGGAAAAAGAAGACATCAGACATCAAAGAACATTATGACTTCAAAGAAGTGCTGGGAACGTAAGTTGCTCTGATAGATACTATAGCGCTGGTTTCAGGGTGAGGTTGGATTACCTGAGGGGATAAAGTGGGGCCAACTGCACCCGAGGCCAAAGTCCTTTGAGGGTCCAGAACACCTCAGCTTGTCTCAGTCGCTACATCAAATAACAAGGACACTTTTTTATGAAAGGTACAATGATCTTGACTTTCAAATAGGCTGAATATAACATATTTAAGCTCCACTATTGTGCTGGTTGCTAGGTTGCGATGGATGCCTTGAAGTGAGATGTATCACAAAACATCATCGGCATATCTAGAAACCAAATTTAGGATGCTTTAATTTGAACTGGATGAGCTGACTCTTAAATGCTGTGATGTCTAGAGACACTTTGCCAAATCTGTTCTTTATATATGTTGTTGTTCTAACATTGTCCTTAAAATGGAATTTACCAAAAGTTGGCAAAACAACTGACGAAAATTGTTTTGCCAAAAAGTTGGAGAGTTGGAGGGGTTAAAAGCAACTCATTCGTTCCCCGTCTGTCCATGCTGTCATGGCTGCCATATTAAAGTCTGGACTCCAAAGGAACATGAGTCACATTTTGGACGGGTCTGTCACTTTTTTTTTTTTGACTCAGACTTGTCTTATTCTTGGCTTTTGTTTGATGCTGACTCAACTGTTTCCCTTTTGCTTAGAAGCATTCATGAATATTTCCCTGGTCAATCTGACCTTCTGAGCCTTTAAAAAGTCTATGGAGAACAGAACTTTATATGGACTGGTCAAAGGCAATATAAAGCAAACAGCAGAATAGTAAACAAACATAGCCATGCTGTCCACAAGTTTAGAATGACACTGCCAAATCAACCGTTACTTGTGTTCTCTTCGCGCATACCTTTTTGTTTGTGTGACTGGTTACAAATGAGTGTGTTTATTACTGAGCATTATTGTCTGTTTAGTTGTTCTTCCTTCCTTTTTGTGAGCCTAAGTAACTTTATTTCCAATTTCATACTGAACGAACCACTTTGACTTTAATAGCTAAGAGCAGATTCACACTGGGAACTTTAACGAGCCATACAATACAGATGTCGTATTGTATTTGTTGTAAAGAAAGTTTGGTCTTCATAATAATTCTGACATTATGAAAGAAGCAAGTGAGACAAACATTTGTCTTCAAGCCCTTTTTTCATCCGGCCACTTTCCCTGAGACTACATTCAGCTGTTCTGTCTTACCGCCTACAAGTATCACATATACTATTCACACCAGAAAACACAATGAAACCTGTAATTGAAAAAAATTGAATCTGTCTTTTTTTTTTATGTATTCAAACCAGCTGCACCATCCTCTGCACATCAGATTATTGATTTGGAAGACGTGAGAGAAAGCAGAACAAGAGCAAACTTAAGCTTGGACCTAAGTCAGGTTCTCATATACTGCAGCTGTCGCCTTAGAATTGTGTGAAAAACATAATTGTATGAAAACTCAAATGATTCTTTGATAGGCAAGAGGTCTTGTTGCAACCCTTCAATTCATTTTACCTTTATGTTGACAACGATTGCTTTAGTTATTGCAACTCCAAAAACAGACTATTCACTTTCAAATTAGGATTTATTACATCTTCTTTTAGCTTTAAACTGCTAAATTAATCTTCATTCAGTGGGTAAATGTTGCCTTGCAGCCAGTAATAGTAAGGGCTGGTCTCACAGCGACCTGTGACTGTACTCTCCAGGGGTACAGGACTGAGCCCAGATGGCCAGGCGGCACCCCTCCAACCCCCCGCTAAGTACAAGTGACCTCGCACACATCCACCTGTGATGACATGAATGCGCCATATGGAGTGTGGTTGTTTTCTGTCTTCCCTAAATCACACCTGCTTCCCCAGAGAGGCAGAACAGAATCAGATTTTAATGACTTTGCTACTCTGGTCCCCATCCAAAAGTGAAACGGCAGTGGGTAGATGACGAGGCTGTCTGGTTCTGTGGAGTACTGTAGGAGGACATCAGATAAGGCTCCATCAGTCTCTGTCTGTTTATTTGAAGGATGCATAGCTGCTGCTAAATCATGATAACCTCTGTTTTGAATTTACTACAACTCACAAGAACTCAAAACAGCCATTTTAATTTGTAGTATAATATTTAAGGTTATGTAACACGGACTCAAAAGAGCGTTGCCAGGATTCCACATTCCCATATTTCAGGAAAAACATGAGGGGAGAAAAAAGCTATAGTAATATTTTCTTCCCTCCTGTCATTGTAGTTGGACCTGGCAGAGGGCAGAATTAATGTGTTGAAGGAAAGCTCCTTATGCTCGGAAGGCAGATTACAGAGGAGCTTTATCCAGGAATTCAGTGTGTGAAGTTAATTGATTTATGTTGAAATATTATATTCCAATCCAGCTCATTCTCGCAGTTCTACTCCTGTTTAGAGTCCACTTCAGGACAAGCTGTCCTCAGGGTGGCCTTAGCAGATAAAAGAATCCCCACCTCTACAGTTAGCATGTCTGTCACCATTTGCCCACATACATTTTTAAATTTGAATTTCCAAACATGACTCTCCTTTCAAAATGCTATTTTTGAGGAGGAAAGAAACCACACAGACAAAGGAAATAGTTTGGAAATAAGTCTTTCGTGATGGGCCCTTTAAGGAGTTAAGATTCAGTTTTTAAGCGTTGCAGTCAGTCAATATGGTACCTCATATCTGATCATGTATTTGTCAAATAAAGGCGAAACACCACAAACACATTTAGTGACATTCATGTACTCTGGATTTCTTTACTGTGATATGGAAGCCACCCAGACAGTTTTTGTAAAAACAGAAGGAGAGAGCAAAGCAGCTCACCCAAGTTGTTGGGTTATTGTTGTAAACACTAGAATGGTCCGCTGATTTACCTTTCACTGTCACCCTAACCCTGTATCTTTACAGTTTGATTTAATGTCCCATGAAAATATGCTTATATTGTAACTTTGGTCATTGACTTATAAGTAAGGACAGATAAGTAAGACTTATAAAGGCATGAGTTGTGATATTTATGGATGCACTTGCACCTGATTTGTCATGACAGAAATGAAGAGCATGTGCCCTGTTAACAAAATTGTTTAGACCTCAACCACGTGTGGAATTAAATGTATGGCTGATGCTGAGCTCTCCTTTTAAATCTCTCCTCTATTGAACATTACCAAACCAAATCGTTACCTGTTACATATACAGAACTTGGTAAAAAAAAATACCTGCAAAGGTCTACAGAATTTGGTGTTGATTCTCAGTTTCAGCAGCAGTGCTGGCAACCCTCTCAAAGCTTCTGATTGCAATATCAAAGGCTATATTGTCATAGGCTAGATTTTTTAACGATCCTTTGTCATCAGGAAGGACATCGGTGAAAGTTCAAATATACAGAATATGTTTGACACAAGATATAAATGTGATGGAAACAAAAGATAGTTATGAAATGTAACAGTAATAAAATGAGGAGCACAGGCCTCTTAAGGCATATACACCCTTTTTATTTTATTAAAATCCTCAAGCAAATAACTGTTATTGGTAGAGACATATTCCCAGAACTATAGCAATAATTTCAATATACAATGTTGCCTACAGTATACATAAAGCATCAGCATCTCAGATTTCCATTTTTGTGATTATTGGGGTGTCTGTTATTTTTGGTTTAATGCCTAACTGAACAATAACATTCACTTACTCATCTGATGCTCGTTCATGAGTCTGGTAAGGATGCAAAATGCAATAGGTTCCTCCCTGTCCCTTTTGCTACATCTTTCCACCAACTTCAATGTAAATCCAGCCAGAACTTGATATATAATTCTACTTTCATTCAAGATATAGAACCAAGAACAGAACTTTTTTTGGTGGAGGTAGATACTTAAAAAGAAACACACGATGGAGGCTTGCTTTAACAGTCACTTTCCTGGCTGTGTATAATGTGCATAAACATTGTGACCCTGAAGTTCCAAACACTTTTAGAAAGCACTCGTGCTGTTAGGTGGGTTTATAGTGAAGAGTTGAGGAGTTAAGAGGTTTGACCTACACATGTTTTTAGTGAAGGAAATACAAATGTACTTTTAACATATTATTTGTGAATGGTCTTGTCCCAGTGTTTTTGAGATGAATATATAAAACTATTTTTCATAATCAGGCTGTTGTAAGAATGACTGGAGAATATTTGGAGTGGGGTTGTGCTGTGACCTAGAGATGTTTTGTACACTAATCTCCTCCCTGCCCTCTCTTTTCCTCTCTCAAAAACACACATAAATACACACTCACAAAATGGATTAAGCTAAAAAGAGAAAGCTTTTTTTGGGACTTGGAGACATGTTGGGGTTGAAGGGAGCGCTAGCATCCGATGGGATCGATAGAGTGATGGATGTGTAAGTGTCTGCAGCAGGTTGATAGATGATGAATGGTTTTATTTAAAAAAACACGAGTTAATGATTTCTTCCATTGCAGCAAACATCAATTATTTTGAGTGCAAAGGGATTTATTATTATCACATTCTTGATCCTTGAATTGCTGCTGCTAACGTTGCCTTGAATTACGTACAAGCTTGGCTTTCATAAAAAAGTCTTTATCCAGTGTTGAATTAAAACTGTAAAACCGCAGAGCATATTGAAGTGAGTAATACATCATATAATACAACTTACTGATGGCATCTGAATATTTGTGGTCATTTTGCTAAAGGTGTTGGCCGACCTTGAACAAAGAATTGATTGCAGACGTGCACTTGAAGTCTTCAGGTCTGCATTGCACTTGTAGAATGTTGTAAGCTTTTTATTGTCAAATATTTTCTTATTGAATGATGCCAAAGATTACACTTCATTGCAGATGTACAAATTACTTAAAACATTTTTAGGTAAGATATTTCCAAAGATTTGAGTGGTGCAACTGAATTATATAGCTTGTCAGACTAAAACTAGCAAGAAGTCACTCAAAATGAAGGGAGGACTTTTCTCACAGTTTGGAACATCTGGTGTAACTCACTATTTAGTAAGTGTTAACATGTCTTCACGAGTTCAACCTTCATGTATATTCTTTGGAAATTGGCGCCACACAATGTACTTCTAAAAATCTGATGTGTCAATCAATCAATGTAATGATGAGTGTTGAGTACTAGAAAACTGAACCAACTGATCAAGCTAATGCTAGCTTCTTAATGTATCACCTGGCTTAAAGCTCCTGTGAGGAGTTTTTAGCTGGTAGTGAAACAGTGTGAAATTAATACTGATGTCTCTTTATGAACATCAAAAGCAAAGGGGACCATCAGTGACACATTATTTTATTTCTATATTGTTAATATTATTGTACGAAACAGCTGCAGGGGGGTAGGTGTCAGATGAAGTGATTGACTGCAGGCTGCAGAAACAGACTATTTTTCCACAGTAAAGATTGCCAGTTAGGTGATTTTTTTTGTTATTGTTGAATACTTACACATACGGAGCAAGAAAAAAGTTCCTCACAGGAGCTTATGTAAAGAATTTATCATAATATTAAATATGATTGACAAATCTGACCCAAATCTGCCAAAATCAGGGAATATTTAAAAAAAAATCATAACGAGGTATATCTATAGAACAAATCCTGCGTCTCCACTGCCAGTAGGAAAACCATCGTGCAATCTACAATTATGCCTTTTAGGGGTACATATGTATCGGAATCGGATCTGAACTGAAAAAAAGTGGATTGGTGCATCTCTGATGAAATCCCTTCAGAAGAAGTTAGCCATCAAACCTAGCTGATCTACAGATAGGCCTAACTGTATGTCAATGTCTATCTTGAGTTTGTTTACAGCTTACAGTGCAGCATTATTCTAAGTAGCCAATTCGACTAACAGCACGTCACATTAAACATCATTATAATGTAGTGTAAGGTGAAGCCTCGAAGACATTTCAGACTGAATTAAGAGCACACTTATCAAAAGCACTGAGAGACGCTGACAGCGATATGAGAGCGTGTGAATCAATATTTTCCCATAAGGACAGCTGGGATTTCAGTGTCTCCCAACAACAACTTGGATCTGTGTGTGTGTATGAGAGAGAGAGAGTGATGGAGAGGATGTGTGCAGAGAACCATGCTGTTGTGTCCATGTTGTGCTGATGGCTGTGGGGCAGACACCATCACACTGTTACAGATGCATGATAAACAGACACAGGACAGTTATGTAATGCTTCATCTGTCCGTGTCTGTGTGTCTGTCTGTGTTTGCGTGTCTGTCTGTCTGAATATGTATCTGTTTAAAAATCAAAAAAAGGCTAAAATATTTTGTGCGAGTCTAGTTAATCAATACAAAAACAAAATGACCTTCAGCTATTGTGCTTCAGAACAAGGACTCATAATCTTGTAATTTATCTAATAACTTATTGACTTATTTCTTCTTAACTCGTCACTTCAGTGCAGCTACAGTAGCTTCCTCTTTTCTCACTTCTAGTGTTTCTGTCCTGAAACCTCCTGAGTGCAAACCCCTACTGAGTCGAGTAGAAATTAGCAACTGGGTAGTTAATTATAATGTGTCTCACAGCAACAGCAGCAAACTCTTTGTACAAGCATTTTTTTAAATTGTATGAGTAGTATAATTAATGCATGGATCAGGTCATAGACAAGACTTGAGTCCAAAATACTAATCAGGGTTTTACAGTAGAATAAGCACTCAATGAATTGCTGAAAATGATATCTTGACATAATGTGTATTGTATTTATTGCTAATGTGTTTTAGTCAATGGAGAATCAACGAAAACAAATTATTGTCACAAACCAAGAAATTTGACAATGTGATCATATATCATTTACTCCACTGATAGTTTTGTCACTGTCATCTTTAAGTTTTCAAAAAATTATTTAAATTAGTTATTGTGGTGTAGGTTATGATTTGTGACTTTTCTCTTTTTCTAAAGGTTTATTTTAGAGAAAAGACAGGGGATAGAGTCAGAAATCAGGGTGAGAAAGAGTGGGGAATGATATGTTAGGCCACAGGTCAAATTTGAGCTGAGGCCGCCCGTTTAGAGGACTTTAGCCTCCGTATATGGGGTGTGCGCACTAACCACTAGGCTACTGGCGCCTTCCTGATTTGTGACATTTCTGTTAGAATTGTTTTTATTTGTTAGCGAATTTATAACTCTTTTGCTACAAAAGGCACTGCGTACCACTTTTGTTGAGGACAGCCATAATGACCATTGATTCATTTTGATGCTAACTAGCTTAACCTTGCTAGCTTAAGCTAAAATGTAAATCAACAAAAGGATATTCCTGAATAACAACGCGAAGACTCATATGAAAATAATCCCTCTCTATCATAAGACCTATTAGAAGTGTGTGTCAGTTTTATCAAAGACACTTCCCTGCCTGTGTTTTCTTACATCATTATGTTCAGGACATTTTTGAGTGACAACCTTTGGGCAGTCGATATGTATTCCCAAGCCAATAACATAAGGGACTCAAACAAACTTGGAAACCAGGTGCCAGATTGTACACATGCATCTAAGGGGAAGCTAATATTATCATTGGGCCAGGGAGGAGGGTCCACTTTTTGAATAGTTTGTTTACAACAAAAACAAACAGCTCTCATTGTGCCTTTTATATTTCCCTAACAAAAAAATAATGTTGTTGGATTTGAAGTAAAAAGCCAAACCTTCTAGGGCGCTATAGCGTAGTGGTTAGTGGGCGTGCCCCATGTACACGGCCTGTGGTCCTCCTGACGGGTGACCCGGGTTTGAATCCGACCTGTGGCTCCCTTCCCGCATGTTGTTCCCCCTCTCTCTCCCTTCTGGTTTCCGACTCTATCCACTGTCTTATCGCTAAAATAAAGGCATAAAAAGCCCAAAAATAGACCTTTAAAAGAAAAAGGCAAACATACTCTCCTTCCTACTATTTTAAACATCCACTAAGATTGTATAGATTTCCACTCACCAATAATAGAAGATTGGTGCTTTTGACCCTCTGAGGGAATCTTGCCCGTTAATACTGGAGGTTTAAACACATTAAAATGCTTTTACTGGTCGATGACTGTGGGAGCTTTATACAATTTGGCCCGGAGATTATTTTCAGGACTTTTAAGCGAATGAAACACAAGATGTGAGTGAGAATCGTCTCTCCTCATGTGCATGAAACGCTTCTGCTGCGATGGTTCGTTGAGCACAAGATGGCCACAGTACAAAGACATCTCAGGGATTACCACAGCTCCACACTGAGCGTTTACTATGACAACAGCATCCATCCTTTTCCTTTCAACGTCGCGTACTTAAGTTGAGCTCCTCACATCCTCCACAGTGTGACAGAGGGACAAAGAGGAGGAAATATTTGCCAGGACATGAACATTGAACTTCCACTGTGCATTGCATGACAGCGCCATTTCATTCACATGTGAAGGATCCCTGCGGTTGCTAACAATGTGCGTGTGTGTGTTCATGCCTCCTCCTGAGCTCCCTCCCACACTTCTGGAGGGAGACTGTGTAAATACACACTATTCTCCCCTCTCAACATCACGATAATCCATAACGCAGTCTAGTCTCCCTCAGAATCTACATTTACTCTATCTATTATTCAACGGATTAAAAATAGTTCCCTTTTTTTTACAACAACTGATATTACTAAAAATGTCTTGATGTGACTATTGCTTCACCTCCTGAGCTTTCTCTCAAACCCCCAAAAACCTGTCATCATTTTGAATTATTTATATGAACACCACTCACACTCACAGAAATCATTTTAGCACACACACACACACACATACACACACACACACACACACACACACACACACACACGCACACACACACACAGATGGCTGAATGGAGGGTATTTTGAGATCTTTTTTAAAAAGCTCTGTTGTTGTGGGTAGTTGGGAGACCTTTTTTTAAGTTCTAAAGGCTCCTTAAAATCTTATAAATGGACTTTTTTTTGCGTGGGAGTCAAACAAAATAATGAATTGGCACTAAAATAAAAAGGAGAATATTCTATCTTTTTAGTGGCTTTGTTTTTTTCTTTCAACCCATCAGCCTGAGAAGAATAAATCCTACACTGTCCATTTCACCCCTCACTCCCACACATTCCTTTTCTTCTCTCCTTTGTCTGCATAATTTGTGTGTGTGTGTGTGTGTGTGTGTGTGTGTGTGTGTGTGTGTGTGTGTGTGTGTGTGTGTGTGTGTGTGCGTGCCTCTGTTTTAGGGGAGCTTTCTCAGAGGTGGTTCTAGCCGAAGAGCGGGGGACCCAGAGGCTTGTGGCCATCAAGTGCATCCCCAAGAAAGCGCTGGAAGGCAAAGAGAACAACATCGAGAATGAGATCGCCGTACTGCACAGGTGAGTTCACCTGAGTTCCTCGCCACGTGTCCAGCTTCAGGAACAGATTCGGTGTTATGTGCAAACAGATGCAGAATTCATGCAAGGGGTCAATTGAATGTGTGACTAAATAAATGCATGGTGTCAGTAGAAACAGTAGGATTGTGCACCGGAAATGTCAGGAGTAAAGAAGATAGACCTATTTTTAGTGTCCCTGTTGCCAGGGCAACTGCACACAGAGGCGGAGATGGTGTGGAGTTCCCCGCAGCAGTATTGAAGAAAGAGAAGAGACAGAGAGGTTGGAGATGTGGGGGGGGAGAAAGATATGGAGGAAAGGGAGGAGTGGAGTTTTGCCAAATTCTTAAAGCCAGCATGGAATCAATCAGAGAGAAATGTTTGCTAGAGAAAGTAAAATAAATGATCTGATCTAAAGGAGTTCTCTGATTCAACTACTAGTGACATTAGCCTCTCTCAGCTTCTGTTGTGTGACACAGATGGGGTGTTCACATGCTCTTAACTTGCCTTGTGAGCCAGGAGATTGGCCTGACAGTCTGATGGCTGATTCATAACAATGAATTGTTGTTGCAATAACAATATGAAGTGCAGCAAACAAAAATGAAAGACTACATATCAGCTCAAACTCTCTCTCAAAATTTCTCTCTATGTGCTTTTCCATCATTTTTCCATCAAAAACGGCACCAATTTGTACGTCTGAAGGTAGCTGATAGCTTTTCCTTATAAAGTAATTTTTCTTATTTATTGATTTTTCTTAGTTATTTTTTTGCAAATGCTCACATTGCAATGGCAAATAAACTGCAGCCATGGAGTCTAGCATGTGTTGTAGTCATTTTTGTCAAACCCTAATGCTGTAATCTCCAAAGCTGTTCTTTGTTAAAGCTTCTAGCTGCACACACTGAGCATTTTCTTGTTTCCCAGAAAGAGGTTTTCAACTGAATCTAAATCTCCTCTGTTTGATCTGAGAGGCATTTTTTTCGTTCACATTTTTCCGAGATCAGGGCAAACTAATAGGTGTGATCCGAACTGACTGTAGGCTTTCCATAGAAGAGAGGGAACGGAGCACTCTAAAGTCTGAATTATGTAGCAAGAATGCCATCTGGTGTCCAACTGACAGTTAGCATTAGAGAAATGTGGCTCAATTAAAAATGCAACATGTCTTATCGAATATCTTTTTTCCCCCCCATTTTATCATCCGCAGAATACAGCACCCAAACATTGTGTCACTGGAGGACATCTTTGAAAGTACATCTCATCTATATCTTGTCATGCAGCTGTGAGTTCTGCATCCTTTACATAACACAACAGACTATTAGATAACAGATCACATGCATTTCAAGTAGCACGTTTTTTTGTTTTAAGCAATGAAATATTGCTATCAAAGGATTGTGGTTAATCAGTTTGTAAGTTCACATCTTAATTATCATCCCATTTCCCTTTTTAAGCTTCAAAATAATAATATAATGTTGTACGGTTTTTCCACCATTGTAAATTCTTCTGTTTCCCTTTGAAACTATAAAAAAAAAGATTTTTCCACATTTATTGTTATATATATTTCTAAGTATCTCTTATGTATTATATTTAGTATGCTCAAAACTATTGTCTTGTCTATTTTTATTTAAGCACATTTCTATTTAGACTCAGATTTTTTGGTGAAAATGTGTTTTTCAAAGTACTCCTAAGGTTGAATTAATATTTGATATTACAGCATCAATTTGTTATCAGTGGTAGGTAGATGCTTGTTGAAGGGGTTTGAACTAGAGGTTTAATTTATGTTTTTTAAAAAATTACTATTTGGCTGTTTTCCCTGATTTTCGCCTGGCAGGGTGTCCGGAGGTGAGTTGTTCGACCGGATCGTGGAGAAAGGTTTCTACACAGAGAGAGATGCCAGCCAACTCATCCACCAGATCTTAGATGCAGTCAAATATCTCCATGACATGGGGATCGTTCACCGAGACTTGAAGGTATCACTGCTCAAGGAAGACAGGAATGGATCAGCTCCTTCTGGCCTGCAGTTGATCCCTTCTCTATAAACGTAAACCTTCTCCTTCTTGTTTTTTTGCAGCCAGAGAATTTGCTGTATTACAGTATGGACGAAGACTCCAAAATCATGATCAGTGACTTTGGTCTGTCCAAGATCGAGGGGGCAGGAAGTGTCATGTCCACAGCGTGTGGTACTCCAGGATATGTGGGTAAGTCAGACTCTCTTCTCCCCTCCTCCCCTGCCCCTCATCTCTTTCATAAGAGCTCAGCTCTTCTGTTTGAGCTCAACTCCCCTCTTTATTCATGCCTGTGTGAGAGGCTCTTTCATCCACTGCTCAGTCAATTGTAAGTGTTTCAGAAGGGTTCTTACCTGTTTAACGTGACCTAACAGACCATATGGTAGGACTGAGAGGTTAAGATTACTTGAATTTACTCTCACTGCTGCGCTGTGTTGTATTTATTTCCACTTGTTCCTGATGACTCCTGTGTGTGTGTGTGTGTGTGTGTGTGTGTGTGTGTGTGTGTGTGTGTGTGTGTGTGTGTGTGTGTGTGTGTGTGTGTGTGTGTGTGTGTGTGTGTGTGTGTGTGTGTGCGCGTGTGTGTTTGTGGTTCACAGCTCCCGAGGTTCTCGCTCAGAAGCCGTACAGCAAAGCGGTGGACTGCTGGTCGATAGGAGTTATTTCTTACATTCTGTGAGTCTGAGCTACTTCATCTTTGGGCGGTAAAGTAAAGAGACCGCCGTTTCCCTAATTCTGACTTTGTTCTGAATCTTCCTCAGGTTATGTGGATATCCTCCATTTTATGATGAAAATGATGCCAAGTTATTCGAGCAGATTCTCAAAGCAGAGTATGAATTTGACTCTCCGTACTGGGATGATATTTCAGATTCAGGTATGAACAAAAAACACCTCCCATTTTGACACCACTGAAAAACAGAGTGGTAACTGTAACAACTTGAACTTCATCACTGTCTGCAGCCAAAGACTTTATCTGTCACCTGATGGAAAAAGAGCCTATGAAGAGATACACATGTGAGCAGGCCCTGCAGCATCCATGGTGAGAGGGTCAAAACATTCATTGTCTTTGTATTTAAAGAATAATGAGAAAGATACGCTGAAACTCATCCTTTCGGCAGTAGCTCAGTCTGTAGGGACTTGGCTTGGGAATCGGAGGGTTGCCGGTTCAAGTCCCAGCATGGACCAAGTCTGGAAGTTGGTCTGGTAGCTGGAGAGGTGCCAGTCCACTTCCTGAGCACTGCCGAGGTGCCCTTGAGCAAGGCCCCCTCACTGTGAGACCTCTCCATTAATGCATGTCCACAGGATCCTGTTTGTGGGTGTATTTCGGCCTATGTTTGTGTTCATGTTAGACAGAGTGTAAAATTGAATTTCCCCTTGCAGGATTAATAAAGGATAAATTATTATTATTATTATTATTGTTAATCATTGTGGTTTAGATGTTCCTGTTGAACATCATTTTATGCTTTTGAAAATCAATATTTCTAGGTATTTTTTGACATTTTGCAAACTGAATAAACATGACAAAAAGACAATCCAATAATTGATCATGAATATGACGCATGGCTGCTGCTATAAACGTTTTATTCTCAACAAGCCGTACATTTTTTCTATCAAATCTCCTCTTTCACTACAAAAACGTCTCAGTAATAAAAAGAAATCGCAAAACTTGGAAATTCTCAGAGCTGAAGGTTGACTCAGTTTCAAATATAGTATTCGACACTCCAAGATATTTGGTTTACTCTCTTATCTTCATGACAAAGTTTAGTATCGGATCTTTATATTTGAGAAAATGGAGGCAGCTAATGCTGAGCGTTTTGGTGATACACTTTATCAAGTGCCTCAGTTAACTGTAAACTTCCTTTCATGCTCGTGTACTTTGCAGGATCTGTGGAGACACAGCTCTGGACAAGAATATCCATGAATCTGTCAGTGCTCAAATCAAGAAGAACTTCGCTAAAAGTAAATGGAAGGTCAGTGCAAAGAGCAACCTGCTGATAGAGCAGAATGAAGATTGGCAGGAGTTACTGCACATTCTGTATGCTGGTGCTGTTTTTCTCCATCGCTAGCTGTCAGACATGAAAGCTTTTTTCCCTTTGCTTCCCCCTTCCCTCTCTCTCCATCTCACACTCCGTCCGTGCAGCAAGCATTTAATGCCACAGCAGTGGTGCGCCACATGCGGAGGTTGCAGCTGGGCACGAGTCTCGAGGGACCAAGCCAGATTACTCCCACCAGTCCCTGCCATGGACTTCTGCTCCCGGAGGAAGAGGAGGAGGAGGAGGAGGAAGACGAGCTTGGGAACGGGGAGGAGGAGAGCTGTAAGTGCACAGTTCACTTACGGGAATAAAGCCACACAGGATGTGGTTAAATGTTGGTAAGATAAGCTAGTAACACACATCAAAGTTACTGTGATCACAATTTGTCAACTTGTAAATAGCACTCATGTCAACAGCCAAGCTAATAACAGCTAGGTGACTCGTAGTGCCTTTCACCTTAACAGAGGTAGATATGTTGCTAGTATTTACATAGTTCTGTAGAAGATGAAATCCTCAAAAGATCCTCTAGACTTGCTACTAAATGTTTGTCTTTCCTGCACACTTTATTAGCAGCAATCCTCGGCTACACAATTGTTAATTAACAAGCATCTGTAGAAGAATAAGCAGGCATTTGGTTTGCTGCACTGTGGCTCAAAAATAGATCCCTACAATGCCAGAAACAATAATTTAGCTATTGACTTTTATTCAGAATACGCCACAAAATGACTTTGGAAAATGATTTATTTTGAAAAATATGACTTATTTGAAGCTTGCTTTGCTGGGGACAAGTATTCCTTTTCTCTACACAGGTTCTCTTCATTTTTTTTTTTAAGACTGTTAACGGGAATAGCCTCAAACATAAAAATTAAAACCGCTTTGAAAAATCATCAGAATTAAACTTGAATTTACTTCTTCTTCTTTTTTTTAACCTTCAGTGTCCCACTACGAGGACGGGCGCCGGGGAAGCAACGAGGGCAGCGCAGATCGGGACAGCCTGAGAAGCTGCACTTACTGCTGCCGGCCAGCCAGTCGCGTCTGAGCACAAACTCCCGTTGTCATGGTGACATTGTACCCCTGGAGCGTACAGAGCCCGCCCCGCCCAGTCTGGCCAGGAATGCAGAGCAGCTGTCAGGCAGGGTCCACAAGCAAGCAGGTCACTGTCACAGTGTGGAGAATCATGCCACAAGTTTTATCCCAGAAACCTAACAAAAAAAAAAAAACATCCGTACTCGAGATTCACAGATCAAGCTTATCTTTACTGCAGAACAGAATGCACAGCTGTTTTTTTGAAAAAGGCCTCTCTGCATGATTATCCTGAAATAAACCCTCTAAGCAACTAAACATGTAGTTGTGCCTAATGTAGCTGTAGCAGACAGGGTTCACATTTAAAACAAGTGGCTTCAAGAAGACGATCAGCCTGAAGTCTAACTTGAAGTCAATGCATTAATATAATCTTTCTTTTGGTTTTCTGATTATCCGTCACATCTACCTCTAACTCCAACTGTTGTCAGTCCACACCCTCTACATTAATGGCAGCCTTCTGCCTGACAGGGCACAAAGAGACACACAGTGCTTAAATTTACTCCTGCTTGTCTTGATATCCGTCAGTGTTGCTCAGTGTA
Source organism: Labrus mixtus (assembly GCF_963584025.1). NCBI lineage: Eukaryota > Metazoa > Chordata > Actinopteri > Labriformes > Labridae > Labrus > Labrus mixtus. Next base: position 11,979,490 of record NC_083618.1, on the reverse strand, counting down.
GTCACTGACCAGGTAGCTGTTACATAGAGTTCATTTGAAGGCGTGTCTTCACTGCTGATGCCACCAGCCCAGCGTGTTCAGATCGGCCACTCGGTCCTTTTTCTTGTTTAAAGAGGAATTCATGTATATTTTAACCTAGGTCATATTTTTGTTAAGAATAATAGGAGCCTGTAAATGGCAAAAAGAAATACCTTTAGTGGTTCAAACCAGCTCACCTGTGAATGCCCCGAAGGATTACATTGTAGCCATGAAAGCCTTGTTACGGCAATACTGGAGCGATTTCAAAACTGCTAAAACCTAGAACACAAACACCACTAAAAAAAGGGCAGAGGTTAAAAAATACTGGAATTTCCCTTTTTATGGTTTCTGTTTTGTATAAGTATTTACTTCAAAGTCTTTTTGGAAAGAGGAGATGTTTCAGGGTGTTTTGGACTCTATATTCTGGCTCAGACTGGGTTTGCGATGGGTGGTTCTGATATGGAGTGTTTGCATGCTTTTTTTTGGCGGGAAACATCGAAATGTATGAATATCAAGAGAAGACTTTAATTTTTTTTTTTTTTTTAAGTTTTATGACTGTTCTCTTTTCCGAGGCTCAAACTGAGATCCCTGTTATAAACTCACAGGAATCTGACCTCAGAGGAGGAATTGTTTTGAAGGTGCATTCACGCCTATTTAAAAAAATATATATATATATCATATCACGCTCATTCTCTCTGTTCAGTTCCTGACAAGCGTCTGATCAGCCTGCTGTCGGTCTCTGTGTTTGATGCTGAGTGTCAGGGATCTCAGTCTGGGCGCTCTGCCTGCTCTGTGCTGTGCACCTCTAGTGGAAGAAGTTTTGGTCTACTGTTTGCATGACCTGGTTAAATATGTTTACATGAATGATGATCAATTAGTATAAACACACATGAATATTATTACTCTGTTGTATTGAAAAAAAAAATTGTAATACTGTAATTTTGAGCTATATAATGTGAAGTGAGTAACACAAGAAGTAATGTGGTTGACAAAGTACAACACAGCACAGTGGACTTATCATTTGCATCCACTAAGATGGTCAAGTCTCTAACTTTTTTTTCTCGTTTATTTTTCACTCAAATGTTTTTTTTTTCTTCCTGTCAGTTTTCTTGCTGTACATGTAAGAATGATTAAACTATGTATCCCTGTCTGATTCCCAGGCACAAGCAGGAAAAGTATACATAAATTAAAGTGCCAGCCACAGTATAAAACATGGAAATGATGCAGGATACATCTCCTGTCAGCCCTGGAATTAGCCTTCAAGGTTGATTTGTCCTCATCCGCAGTATATAAACCAAAGCCATAAGGGGAAGTAGAGATGTTTAACTCTATATTCAGATACGTTATCTTATGAATTTATGACTCAGATGACGGATGGCAATGTTTCAGCAACTTGTAAAGAAAACAAATCAGAGGCTTTGTTCTCCCCGCAACAACTAGCTAAAGATATAAATCATACTGTTATTTATTTTGGGTATGTCGTCACATTACAGTACTTTTGTTAGCCGTAGAGCTTTAGCCAACAAGCTATTAAAAATATGTTTTGTCCACTTCAAATGAGTTCCCATAAATGTCATTGAAACATACAGGTCCCTCGTGCAGTAAAATAATGGAATCACTCTGGATTTACGTGACTGTAATTGTGGAAAATATGCAAATTGTGTGTGAAGGGCTTCATGTTAAATGTAAGAAAGCCAATGTTGATGACTTTGGCGATTATTTGTTTGGTAATAACCTTATGTTGAACTGAGATTTGTTTCCACTTGACTTTTTTTTAACTTGAAAAAAAAATGCTTGTTTTACCCATTACAAACACATCTAAATGCATAAAAGAAACACCTGTATATTATATATATAAATATAAGTATATATTGTATATCCTTTTTTGTAAAAGCTGTTTTGAGCTACAAATGTATGGATGCAATGCATCATGGGTTATTGAACAAGATGTAAGAAAATACGATTTGTACCCACAGAGTTACGATTGCAGGAATGAAATAAAACTTCCTTGTCTATGCATTGTGTGTTCTGTCGTCATGAAACTGCTTTTAAAGACGTGCAAGAGGAAACGATTTAAACATTTGAACAGATAAACCACAGGCACAACATAATGTGCATAACATTTTTTTATTTACTCATTATATTCTTAATCCTTGCATTGTTAGTCTAATTTTTCATTCCATTGTCATATTTAATGAACACTATCTGAAAGAAGGGATTTCAAAGATACATTGGACACATACACAATGTAATGCATCTCAAATATTACTACAACTATTTTCATCTGTGAAATGTACAACAATGTAGAGATGTAACCGTTATCATTGTCCTCACTGCAAATTGTTTCCAGAAGCAGTCTGTTAAGTGAACAACATTGTGGTTGTGACTTTTCTTTCTTGTGTGTTTTCTTTAATTTGTTACTTCACCCTGAGCCATGAACAATGTTTCATGATGGTGGAACTATATTATGGGCAAAGAAAAACTCCATATAAAGGGTCAGTATAATTATTGAGTCTGACAGAGCTAGACATAGACTCAGGTTTTGGAAAAAATAAGGAACTGGACCTACTGTAAATGCAGAAGACAAAAAACTGAACAAAAGTTTAAAATGTCAAAAACAAAGGCTTACTTTCCAAAAGTCCAAAATATAAGTTCAAAAACAGGACCGACATGGAGCCACAAAAAAGCACAACAGGGTCTACGTATGAACTGACATCAAGAGGGAAGGAACACTGACGCTTAAATAAACACTGGGCTAATCAGACACAGGTGAGACTAATGACACAGGTGAAGACAATTAAGGCAATCAACATGGAGGGAACCAGACAAAAGGAGGAAGTAAGACAAGACAAGAAACACTGGGGACAAGAACTACAAAATAAAACAGGAAATACTAGACCAAAAGAGCACTCAATATAATAACAATAATAAAACAGTTACAATACACACAAGTACATAGAGACACTGGAGGAGAAATAACAAAAAAGGAAATACTAAACTAGGAAACATTTGAATAAAGAAACACACAAATGAAACAACAGGGTAGAATGAGACAAAATAAAACAAGAAAGGAAATCTAAACTCTGAAAATACACAAAATACAAAGTTAAACAAGACTAAATCATGACACACACACACACACACACAGGCTCAGTGGTAGTTGGTCGTCTCTAAAACCAGAAGGTCAGGGTTTCAAGCAGCCACTTGAAGAAGTTTCCTTTGGCAAGACACTGAACCCCAAATTGCTCCCTCTGCTGCCTCAATGGCGATGCGACTGTGTAATGGGATTAGTTAATACCATCAGTGTGAATGTGGTGTGAGTGAGTAAATGTGACCTTCAGTGTAAAAAGTGATTTGAGTAGTCAGAAGACAAGAAAAGCACTAAGCTCAAGTCCGTTTAGCATCCAACTTAAGCCATGAACTAATATGTAATACAATAGAACAATGGTATTAGCGAGTAAATTTACTTTAAAGTGAATGAAAGTTGTATAGCTGCTGTATTTATGATGACTCTAGTTCTCAGATGCTGAGCTAAAACAATTAACTAGCTCCTATATAGGAGATCTTTCATCTTGTAAACCACTTATTCCCAACAGTTCATTGGGCTTTCTGAACACGGAAGACACACGTTGACTATCATCACTGTCACACTCATTTTTCTCCTGCATCCAACACAGGAGTTCTCCTCAGTCTTTCTTTAACTTGGAGGAACTCTGGCACCTCTAGCTGTCGCTCTTTGTCTCTCTCCAGCTGTGGAAAAGTGAAATAAAAAAACTCAAAGTCAAAGATGCACACAATCCAGCTGTTAATTTTCTCTGATGAGCAGAATCAATATTTCTCTGAACGTCCATTTAACTAGATCGTTCAAAGGGCTTTCATCTAAGCACAGCAGGGTCTGACAGATAAATGGTGTTCTCTAGAAGCCCAGACAAGCCTGCAGTGTTCAAAACGATGACTAAACTGCCCTCTGGTGGCTGACGACAGAACAGCTTGATACGCCACAAGGCCATGAGTGCCCACCAAAAACAATCTTCTGTTAAAATGATTGTTGTTTTTTATATGATAAAATAATAAAAAGTCTCATATATAGTGAAGGTTTTTTTGTTGGGAAAAAAATAGAGGGTGTCCAAAAGCAAACCTTTTCCAGCACCCTTTGTCTTTCCAGCATTTGTTGTTGAAGCGATGATCCACTCCTCTGTGTCTCTTCCTGATCCCTGCTCCCCTTCATCTTTTGTTCCCATTTCCTCTTTTCTAAAGCTCTTTGGAGCTCACTCCTTCCTTTAGGCAACACTCTCCTGACAGAAACACAGAGGGATGTTATGATCTGTGACAATGAAACTGAATTGTGAGTGTTAATGACTGTCAGAAAGTCTCTCCAAACCTGCTGTGGGTCAGGCGCAGTTCTCTGTGGAGCTCGTTGTGGCTCTTGGAGGCTGTTAAAGGATTGAGTTTTTGGGGTATGATGAGATCACCGCTCTCCACTTCAATCTGTAGATGAGGAGCCTGGAGCTCTGAGTGTAGGTCCTTCTGTTCAGTTTGGTGTGTCTGCATTTCTGAGACTATGGAGAAACACATTCAGTTTAGATTTTCTTTCCAGCATTAGTTTTTTGTTTCAACATTCCCTTGTGATATAACTTCTTCTTTTTTTAACTTAGCACTCACATTAGGGCTGGATAAGTTTCTGAATTATAAAATATCAAACCAGCTTAAACTGACAATGTCAAAAACTTGCTATAAACTCTGTGATTAAATTAATCCATTTGCCAGGAGAATTCTTATGGTGCTTTTCGAGAAATACAAAATCTTAACAATGCAGCGAAAAAAATGAGGAACATATGACACTAGTGACAACATTAGAGAATAATGAGTTACAGCAACCCATATACATGATAGCCTTTACTCCCTTTATTCTAGGAAGAAACATGCAATTGCTGTCACATTGTTGTTCTGCTGTGCTGCAGGTTGTAGGTGATATTAATGTTGAAAATCTGACAAATGTAATAATTTCCCCACTTCTACATTGATCAGCAAGTAAAACGTCCATGGTGAAATAAAAACAGGATAATCCTCAGCCCTTTCTTCAAGGTAAAACAAGTAAAACCCAACAGCTAGGCTAACATCAAACAACAGCTTACATGAGCATGTAGCCAGATTTTTTAATGTATTTTAAAAGCAATGGATAGCGGAATTCTGCATGGGTTAATGTTATTGGGTTTAAATAACATATTAGTAACCCATTAGCTATAACAGCTAAATTTAGCATCAAGCTCATAGCTAACGCAATGGTTTCATATTGTGCAATAATAATGATATCATTATTATTGATATTTTTCTTACTTTGACAACATGAAACAGTAAGAAATAATATAATGTCATGACCCAGCAGGAGGTCACAAAAAAGTGGAGACAACACCAGGTTTAAATTTTATAATTTAATGATAATAATAATAATAATAATAATAATAATAATAATAATAATAATAATAATTCTTTATTCAACCAAATAAGACCAAATGAAACATTCAAAAAAATCCTTATTAATCCAATTAGATCAAATCAGTCACACACTAAAAACCTCTTTAACTCAATTTGCCCAATTAGATATTTACAATATGAGGAGTGTAATTCAGTGAAGTCAGTGGTGTTTGATGTGCATGAGTGGAGTAAGTGTAGTGCGTAGGTTTTGTGAAATGCAAACATAACAAAACGTAACTCTAAAATTCTCAAACCTAACTGCACTATACCTGTGGAGTGGGTTAGAGGATATATATATATAGAGAGAGAGAGAGACTGTGTGTGTGTGTGTGTGTGTGTGTGTGTGTGTGTGTGTGTGTGTGTGTGTGTGTGTGTGTGTGTGTGTGTGAGAGAGAGAGAGAGAGAGAGAGAAAGACCGCACTTCACCACACTGAGCCCAGGTGTGCTGAGATACTCTAATTAGTGAGATGCAATGAAGTCACAGGTAAGAGACACACCTCCGAGATGTGAACAGGGCAGTGAAAACACTACCTGATGACACTACAGAGCAAACACTACTACAGTGTCAGGTAATCCAAGGTTTGCATATTAGCTCGTATAAAATGACATTATGCTCATAATTTAGGTTGCCCAAATGCTAGTTAATACGACAAATTTCCTAGATTACATCATCAAAGTCAAACAACTTTTTCCAAGGTCTAAAATCATTTTACTGTAATTTGGAACACATTTTAGGCTGTTTGTTTTTTCCAGGGCAGACATAAAAAAATGTAACCTGTAGACTTTTAAAGTAAGCTGAGACTTTTTAACGGTTTCTCCCTAGCAACCACTTTTTGTACAAGTTCTACTAACCTTATAATATTCAATACTGAAACAAAGGCTGACAGTAGCACAGTCAGATATATGGCTCACAGAGTCAGTTAACTGTCCCTAAATTGTTAGTTGAAGAGACATCTTTCAAAAATGTGCCACCATCAGCAAACAATAGGAATGTTTGAACGTCCCTATGAGCAATCAGTTTAATGTCAGGTAAATAGTAGGTTACTGTAATTGACTTGTATTCTGGATCACCCCTTTGACTCTTTAATGACCGTTACGATTAATAAAAAATCTGTAGCAGTCAAACAACACTCATCTGTGCCTCATTATACAGTCATGTAATTCAAACTTGTATCTGTAACATCTTCACACTTTCATCCTGCATAACAACAACACATTTGGGGAAGAGGAATGCAGATATTTCACTTGTGTAAAAGTATCCTAATTATACCACATAGGCCTACATACTTGGTTTTCAAGTAAGATCTATTGGGTTTGTGCACACAATGTGGGTCATTGTTGAAGTGTACTGGAAGACATACGAGTGATAAGAAAAGGTGTAAGAATCAACAATATCACAAAGTTTTCTCACCAGACTTGTCTAGGTGTTTCTTTCCTCTATGTGGCAAATGTTGGAGATCTCTCTGCCAAAAAAAAAATTGCCAATTACAGGTAATTGGAATAAAACTCAAGAGTAAAAACGTACTTATCATACACATTCAAGTTTTTGATTCAAAATAAGAGTCTGTTACAATCAGAAGTAAAAGAAACTGTGACATTCCTTATATTGTTAGAAATCTGGCATCAATACAATTTCATGCAAATGGCAGCAAACACAAAGCGGCATTATGATGCTCACAGATAAATGAAGCGTCTAGTTCCATGCGTTCATTGAAGCGAGTGACGAGGTGGAGGGCTGCCACCTCATTAATGACTGCATCAAACAAAACACAGTTTGATCCTCATTAAGCTTCTCATTGGCTGGAGTTTGAGCAGAATTAATAGCTGAGAAAAAGATTAAGTCCCTGTGGGCTTCGCTCACTAATGAATCATGTTATTCAATCTTGTTTGATCAAAGTTTTGAATTGAATGGAGAAAAAAATCTCAGCGCATGATCTACGGTTGCAATGATATTTGAATGTGGAGCTGAATCCCAGATCAAAGCACGTTTAAGGCCTTGGAATATTTGTTCGGTGTTTGAATGTTGTGACAAATTTTTTGTAACTTTGAATCTTGTCTTTAATTCTTAGGTTGCAAACAAAGCCGCTGTAATGCAAGCCACATTTCAGATCATGTCTGACACTGAAGTAATATCAAATTGAAAATATAATCTATCCGTGCTCCATCCTATTGTTTGTTGTAGCTTTGGCATTAGTTGCAATGCACAAGAAAAAAGCTAAATCATGTGTTTGCAAACCAGCAAGAAAGCAAAGTTTAAACAAGATGACAGTAAGTTGTCAGAATGAGGAAAAAGTAGAATCTAAATGAGGCATTTTAATGACAACTCTGCTGCTGGTTGCTGTTTGTCTGATGAGGGGGGAGTCATGCTGTTTGGCTAAATCTCTGAAAGTGGATATGTGTGGAGAAGAATTAATAGGACGTGACGGGATAAACACTCTCTCAGGCCCACTCTCCAGGGCTGGAAAGGCTTTTTTTTTTTTTTTTTTACTGTTTAAAGTCGTGTTTGGTTTAAGCGCCTTCTGTCTTCAGGAAATAAAAAGTAGAATACAACAATAACAGACAAAACTATTTCTGTAAAACAAATGATTGTTAAAAACACACAATGAATACAAATGTATGATGTAACACATCATGCAAGGCCAGAACATACAGTACAGTAACACTGACTATATATATTTTTTTTATTCTTTCATCAAACAAAACAAACAAGGCATGCCAAGAAAGTCTTTTTGCCACATGGATGCTCCTGCCAGATTATGTTAATGTAACAGTAAAGATACTTGGTTTATGTCTCACAGAAAAAAAGGCAAAAGTTCAGAAGAAAAAATCAACAAACTTACCTTCTTGCCATGGGTGACTCCCATATCGGCTGTCAGAGGGTTCAGACACCTCCTGGGCTCACAGTGGACAGAGTTTCAATAATAATTTGAGGTCACTCCCTCTCTCTCTTCTCCTGCAGCATACTGTAGGATGCCAGAAACATATCTGTATTTGGACCAATGCTGATGCTGCCAGGGTGCAGCAATGAAGTGGAAGACAAACCCTGGGGCTGGAAAGTGCTGGCTATTTACCAGTCAAGTAGTGCTTTTTTCTAATGTCCTGCTTTTACCGTCTTTTATTGCTTTTATTTCACTTCTTATTTAACTTTTATACATTTGTTTCTTATTTTGTTTTTATTTCCTGTAATGTGATGTTGTCTTCTTGTCTTCTCAAAATCTTATAATCTTATTAAATCTTGCTTTATCCTATTTTTTACTTCTTTAATTGCATTGCTTTTACTTAAAATACCTGTCAAGACCCGTTGTTTATATTTTAATACTTAATTTGCATTTATTGTTGTTGATCTTTGGTATTTTGTAGACTGCTCTATGTTTTGCCTGACTATGGATGCTCATTGTTAAATAAGTTACTGCCTTTGCTTTGTTTGTTGCTGCATAAAACAAGTTATAATTATTATTTTAATAATTAACTTTTACTATTACTACTTTTCTGGACTAGATCTTATGAATGGTACTTCATATATCTCCTTAAAAACTTTCAAAATGTAAATATTGCTATTTTTACATGACTACATTTATCTATGAGCTGTAGTTCTTAGCATCTTTAAGATTGGGTTATAATATATCATTGATATGGTAACTTCAGCATATTGCCAATAAATATACAAATTTTTTAAAACCTTTCTGTGTGAGTCCTTGTAAGAAAAGGTAAGAAGTCTCTAAAAAAATAAAGTCAAATTTCCCCTCTGAAGTTCACACAGTGTGGTTTCATTTGAACAACTCCCGGAGCCCCTGTAAAAGTACTGATAAGAAAGAGCCTCCACAGAACGTTAGGAACAAACATGGACTTATGAGATAAAACAGGGCGTTGCAGGTCAAACAAACTTCACGCATCTGATGTGGTCCTCCATCGCCAAGTGCCAGTACAAATATTGTTTATGGAGAGGGACAAAACTGTCAGCATAACAAGTCTAAACCAGTATTTAGATATTTGAAGCTTATCCTGTTTGCTTTGTCCATTAGATGGGTCAAATATTCCTCCATTTACTCTATTTTTTAAATTTTGTAATATTATTAAAAACACAAGTCAAGCTTAGTCAGTTTTTTAATAAGGCCCAGACACACAAATGACAAACTTGCATCAGGTGACTTTACAATCAGTACAAAATGTACACTTAGACTCATTCCACATTAAAACTACAATCTGATTTGACAAAATGTGAGTTGAGTTGAGTTTTTTATCAATGGTTAATGGTGGAAAGTTGTCAAGCTAGCCCTTTAACATACCCAATCACATACACACAAGCTAAGACAAGCAAGCTGGTTTTAGTTTATGGATCATTAGGTGGTTTAATCATACCATTAGCTTATAAAGTAATTTACATAGGACAAGCTAGCCACATAACCAGCCAGAAAGTTTTCAGGGTTTAGCTTGACCCATTAAAGACAGTTGTTTTCTTTATTAGCTAGTTAGTAGTAGTATGTTATCATTAGTAAGCAGGCAATGCCCATGACAGATATGATTCGATCAATAACCCTAGTTTAATGGGGAACGAATGTCAAATCAAAGGATTACTGAATCTATTTCTAAGCTAACTCTAGCCTGGAGTTAGCTTACAGGAAACTGGACAATAGCAAGGCATTCAGGAGCATGTAGAATCATCACATGCTCTGATTTTTTTTTCTTTTTTCAGAAAAGTATGTTTAGTGCTTTACATAGAAATCAGTAAATAAAAACCCAGCAAGCTGCCAATGTCTCATTTAAAAATTAATTGGGAACAATTTGTTCGCACATTGGTAAAACAAAGCAACTATATCCGAACTGCTTTGCTGGTTGTAAACATTATGTCCAAAAAGAGCTGTGTATATGAGAGAGTTTGTTTGGGGGGTATTGTTTTTCTAGACGTGAAATAAACTGCCATCAAATTTTCCCTTCTGTCTCAGGGGCATTTGGATTGTCTTCATTAAACGCTGGGAAGCAGCCGCCCAGCTCCGCCACCCGTGGCCATTCATCATAAATGTTAGTTTTTGGATCGCTAACAACCAGCTGTTAAAGGAACAGAAAATAATACATTCGTTTGAACATTAATTATCATGCTTATTTATTTGTACTCCAGGTGTCGTTTAAAATAGATGTCAAGTGCAGTTACAGACACACTTACTTTCTCAAAGAGGCTTTTTTCTTTCATCCCCACCTTTCCAGCAAACACCCAACTGTCATGGGAGTTTAGAGTTTTGATCATAGAGCTTCCCATCCCCTCAAATATTTCTCTCATTTCGTCCGTCATTCTGTCACAAAGGAGAAGAAAAGTCCCATTATGTAGCCTAACATTGTTTTTGCATGTGAATCATTGAGATTTACACTAACCTTCTAGTCACATCTATATAAGAGGCCGCCAAAACGATACTTCCAGGTTTTATTTCCCTCAGGTAACTCAGTATTTGATCTTTGTCTTTTTTTAAAGTTAGAAATAAACAGCAACATCAATTAAGAATTCAGTACAGCAGTAATGAAATTGAAAACATGATGAAAGTATTTATAAAAACTCTTACCTCCAGATTCCATATTAAGAAAGTAACATTTTTCCACAGCTGCTCTTTCCCCTAAAATTGGTAAAAAGCATTTTATTTACAGCAGACCGAAAAAAAACATGAAGTTCATGTAATGTGATTGATTTAATGACACTAAGGCAAAATAAAATGTATCACAAGCTGGAAGAGCAATGATAAACTTTTATGACATTTTGAGGTTACATTTCTTTCTGTATGTGTTTCATAGTCCAGTAAACAATCTTGCAGCAATACAATAAACTTCGTAGTTCTGAGGTTGTCACTCACCATTTATCTCCACAATGTTGATTCCAGGGCCAACATTATTCAACACATTACTCATAATGCTGTTGAGATACCAACAAGGTTAAGTGGGCTTTTTTTTTTCATTTTAAAGGGCAGTTTTGTTTTTTGAAGTGGGGTTGTACGAGGTACTTACCACAAGTGAGTGTACCTACAGTAGTCAGCAGTAAGGTTGGACAAGCCAGCTTGAGATTAGATGGAAGATGTTCCATGTACGAGGTGCAAGTACTTTACTTACTTACTTAGTAAGCATATTTGGATTTTGAATGGTCAAAAAAAAAAAAAAATACAAGCAAGCACCAACTGGGATATCTTCAGAAAAGTGAAGTTTGATTTTAGTCTGCATTTTCTGAACCAATTTGCTTTCATTATATGCCAATGATTAGGAATACAAATATGTTGTAGGGTCTAGAGATAAAAATAAATAGTGCAGAAGGAAAGGGCTGACTGATATTAAAGTAAAGCAGTGAAAATATCCCAAAAAATAGCTTACACTTAAACTGAACATGCTTCTTGATATCCCGTCTGCAGCAGTATATAGCCTCAGTGTTGGGCTGTCATCTACTATAAATAGCACTTACTTTCTGCGAAGTACCTCATACAACCCAATTTGACAAAATGCAGTTACTGTCATATTGAACACGTACATTTTACCATTAAAACAGATCTTTGGCCCGACAACCTTCGCTGCTCCACTCCAGATATGGAAAGGAAAAGACTCAGGGGGACAAACTTGCGATAGGCTGCACTTTTTTGCAGCTGAAATATAGATGGTATGGTGCTTTAAGTTGTGCTCACACATAAAGTAATGTCAGATTATGAGTTTTAACAGATTTAAACTTACCTTCTATTGATTCTGCTTTGTTTGGATTACTGTCATCAAACCCTATAATAAAAGAATGCACAAAAGTATCATTATTATGTAAATGAAATAAAGTAGCTCAGGATTTGAAGATAATAATACACAGAATAGGGCTCACCAAGAGATAGCAGTGCATCACTCTGTAGATCAAATGTAATGCTTACACCCCATACTAATAAGAGGACGGCAGCAACAACAGCAACAAGTTGAAAAACTGCGTACACTGTAAAGTACAGACACATGAAGATCTGCAAATCCCAACCAAATACTTGTTTTTTTTTCTGATGAAGCAAAATCTTACCTTGGTATCTCATATCTGCTGTAGATCAGAGGACTTTCTGTTATAGTAGGCCTTTGAAATTTACTTCCACTATTTCCCTGTCAACAAGATATTGTAGATCCAGCCGAGCTTCTGTGTCAAATCATCTGTGAACACGCTCCCTGATAATTCCTTTAAACCTGCCTTGTGGGAGCAGATGTTTGGATATGCAAAGAAAACGTGTCGGCCCTCATCCTCCTCCTTGTGAAACCAGGATGTGGCGTCATCATTAATCATAGACACACAGTGAACTAGATGATCAAGTTTATCTCTCTCACCATGTCAAATATGTGACGTGTCCACAAGTAATTGACACTGTTTGTCATGAACAATGCAGTTTTCAAGGCGCACATTGTGCTTATTTTGCGTGCAAACATACATTTGAAACCTGGAGACAGAGCAACATACAAAGAGGAGAAAAAGAAGGTCACAAGCTTCATATTTCAAAGAATCCTCTGCCGGTTGTTGAGTTTGCATCTTCTCTGTGTGCATGCTTGGCTACTCTGGGAACTCCCACAGTCTGTAGGTGAATTGGGTCATTGTAAGTTGCCCCTCAGTGTGAGTGTGAATGGTTGTTTGTATCTACGTGTTTGTCTCCTGTGATTGACTGGCTACATGTCCAGGCTGTACCCTACCTCTCACCCAATGACAGCTGGAATCAGCTCTAGCTCTCCACGCAAGAAAAAAAATGGATTCATTGATGCATAATCCATAGAAAAAAGGCATACATTCTAAATTAGATTTTTCTTTTAAACAACACAAACCCAACAGAATCAAGTGGTGATGAATTAAGAAAAGTGATTTGTATTAATTTTACCTGTAGAGCAAGTTTATTTCTAGTAGTTATAACGATAACGAGGCACAAGCCAATGAACAGGAAATAGTCATTACTGATGTTTAAATAGTGAATGGCAAAGTAATCCCTCTTAAAAGCAGAGTTAAGCCCTCATGTCAGAAAGCATCAGCCCCTACTGATCCCTGAACAGTTGCTGAGCTCCAGCTTTCACCTGCCTGTCCAAACAAAAATAGCATTTCCCTGCAGGCAGTAATGAGTTATGACTGCTATTAAAGTCACTGAGGCCAGATCATAATAAGGTCGTAATTTATCCATCAAGAAACAGCTGAGTAGCAGACAGTGAGGAATATGTGTGGAGAAATAGACCACACATTTACAGAGGGGGGGGACAATTTACAGGAAAACAAGCAAAAACCACCCTAAATAATTGTCCTGCTGCCATGAGCCTCCGAAGAACCTTCAGTGCTGTTTGATTTAAAAGTGCTCTGAACCCCACTCAAGGCATGAAAGACATTCTTCTTAGAGATGTGCCCTCATTTGGTGTTTTGATGACGGTGCTGGAGAACGCTGCCTAAGAAGTGGCTCCATTATTTCTGTAGGTGAGCAGCAGGGTTTTGATCTAGTGACTGCACAGGCCAGAGTGTATGTGTTTCATCTTCAATCTCAAAAGACCATGCAGTGTCCTGATTGGAAGTGGAACTGGATCTTTTTTTTTTTTTTTTCTGCAGTTATTCTGGACTGTCTTTTGTCGTCCATATTAAGTTTATCACATGAAGTCGAAATAATGCAACCTGGAATCAGAATATGCATCACGAGCAGAAAATAGCGAATGAAAGGGGGTCAAGATGATGCATAAAAACTCTCACATCTCTAAAATTAAAATTTCCACTAACTAATTATCATAAGAATAGGTAGTACCATAAGAGTTTTGACTCTAATGAACAACCCTTGTTCAGAGACGTGTGCAGTAATGGGAAGGCTGACACTGACTTTTTGCATTTCATTAACGCACACTGGACTGTATTTTCTGTTTACACTGTACACTGTGAAGACATTTACAATATTTTCTCTGTACATAATACACATACCTTCACAACTGCACAGCTCCTCCATTGCACCTTTTGTAGTTTAAAAAAAATATTTTAATATTCTTTTATTAAATATATAATTGCTTCTTGTATTTTTTTTTATCGTATTCTATTGAAGGTGTCAGCAGGCTCACTGCTGTTTTTATAGCTTCTTACTATTTTTGCTGTAGTCCTTTGCTGTGTAATACTAAAGACAACCAGCAGAGGGTCTATGTGCACTGCTCTTGACTGAACAGAGAACATTCTGCACTTAGAGAAACAAAGAGCATTTGTAAAACAGATGTACTGTTATTTAGATGTCATTGTTCACTTGTTTTTGGCTTTAAAATGCGAGATAAATTCCTGAGTTTTTCATGCAACAGTCTTAAAAAGGGGAAACAATATTTTATTTCCAATCAAGCAGTGATGCTTATTATTTAAGAGTAAAAAAAGGGTTAATAGTGCACATCAGGAGTTTCACAGGCTGCACTTATGTAGCGCCTTCTTAGTCAAAGCGTTTTTACACTACATGTCACATTCAACCTTGCCCATGGAACTCTGACATGCAGTCTGCAGGTGGGAATCAAACCTTTCGCTTCAGAGAGACCTGAACCATTGAGCCACAGCTGTATCAGAACTTACCGATGTAAAAAGAATGAGGTCAATCACAGCCATTTCAAACAAAGGATGGGTATCTTTAATAACAAATATACATATTCTTCAACAAGGCACATGAGGAAAAGGTAATAATATAGAATGTATCATTAAAATCATTCATATCATCAGTAACTATTCAGCCAATGCAATCATTAGATGTTTGCAAAACTTGCAATAATACTTGAACTTAAAAAAAAAAAAAAAGATTGAAGGAGCGGTTTACAAAAAGGTTGATTGATTGCTTAAAGCTCCTGTGAGGTGGGGCGCCAGATAGCCTAGCGGTTATGTCGCACGTCCCGTGTACAGAGGCAGTGTGATATGTAAGACGTGGGTTTGAATCTTGCCTCAGCCCTTTGCTGCACGTAATTCCCCACTCTCTCCTCCCAACAGTTTCTGTCACTCTTCAGCTGTCCTATCCAATAGAGGCACAAATCAGCTCAAAATATAACTTAAAAAAAACAAAAGACTCTTGTGAGAAACTTCTGTTGATTTCCACACTCCCTGTGCACAAAGTGATGAGCCGTGGTTGATCTTGGTCTGTACATGTAGAAGTATTTTTCTTTTGACAAAATGTCATCCTGCTTCATTTGAACAGTCAAATGTATCACTCACTGTGAATATTCACCATGGAAAATCTTTACAAAGGCTGTTTTGGAAGTGTTCTGTTCATCTCTTTGTCTGACAGCTACCCTGCTACAGCACTAACATACCTTAGAAATTACTTTAAAGAAAGAATCACTCTTGTTGCTGATGATTTAGTTTGCTTTTGTCAGTAAAAAAGAGCCATTGATTTCAGTTCATTTCATAACCGGAAACAAAAAAAAAAAAACTCCTAACAGGGGCTATAATTTGCTGATTGTATTTAACACAAATTAGAAAGGCGAATTAGAAATCAGCTGAAGTCACAATAAAGCTAAAAGAGTGATGTTTACTGAATAACTTTCACTCACATGTGGAGAGTTGCTGCTCTTCTTTTCCTTTGTGGCAGATGTAGGATTCAAAAGACATCCTCCAATATCACTCAAGCCTAGAAGTCCATTAAAGAGCGAGTGGACTCTTCTG
Source organism: Labrus mixtus (assembly GCF_963584025.1). NCBI lineage: Eukaryota > Metazoa > Chordata > Actinopteri > Labriformes > Labridae > Labrus > Labrus mixtus. Next base: position 11,963,382 of record NC_083618.1, on the reverse strand, counting down.
CAAATTTACTTTAAGTGGGTTAATATTAGCATGAAAAGGGAAAATATATTTCAAAGGGAGCTGGCCAGCTGGTAGATAGCTGCAGTCTTAGCGTGACTATTTTTAGCTGCACATCTATTACAGTGTTTGAAACATCTGAAATGTCAAATCTCCATATGATGCTTTGTAGCCAACCACTTATTTCATGACTGCAGGATAATGATAGTGAGCTCTCTGACGTATACACACCGAGACATTTGAGGTGCACAGTTTCTGTAATGCAACAATATAAATACTCTGCTGCTTCAGCATTAGCACCTGATACTTCTTTATTTGCAGTTTTTTTTTCTGCCCTTCTTTAAAATCAGAAATTACGATTCCTAAATTAGATTGTTGACATTTTGTCACGCTGCGGTTCAACATGTTTTTTCTTGTTTTCAATTGACTTGTAAGCATTGTAATATAACAGGAAAATAAATTGATACACATGATGGATGAGCAGTGTTGATTCTCAGTGGGATCAGCAGCACTTTGAACATGACCAGAAGTCAAACAAGAAATACTCTTTGTAGTCAAAGCAAACTGACTGAATGAACTGTGATATGGAACATAGAATGAACTGCTGTAATTACTAACTACACTAATTACCTCCCAAGAAATACAAAATATTTTCCCTTTATGTAGTAAAAATATTGTTTGTAATTATTCCCTTAAAAAAACTTGAACTCTTCTATTATTGAAAAAATGTTCTATGTTTAGTTGTAGCATAATTTCAAGAGTTTACTGACTGAAAAACATGGATTTTTTTTGCAAAGAGAGTTCACTTTAACCCTTAGCCCTGAGTAGTGCCTGCAGGCACAACTTCCAAATATCAAAGTGTTCAGGGAGAGACATGTATGTAGCCTGAGAAGAGAAGCCCCAGGTAATGACTGCACTTCAACATCTTCATCAATTCCTCTTTTCTCACATCTGACATTTTAACAGCTCCGCGGGGAAATAACTATTTTTGAAGAAAGATTTTTTTTAGTGAGAAACTTAACAGAAAACAGAAGTATCTGGATCAGGATTACATCAGGGTTTCATTGTCAGACTCAAGAAGCTCCTTCATTGCCACAGAAGAAATTACACATCCGGTGGCGCAGGCTGTGTTGAGACCTCGATGTGCGAGAGTTGCTTAAAGTTGAAAGGATCGGGTTAAACCACAAGTGTTGGTTATAAAAACAGATTAGGCTCAAAACTTCACAGTTAACATTGAAAAAAAAAAAAACACTAAAGGAAATAAATCTCACTCCAGCTGTAAGACGTTGATTAATCAGTAAGTCAATGGATAGAAAATAAATCAGTTAAAGCAACAATATGTAACTTTTCTACCTTAAAATAGTCGTTTCAAAGTTGATCTAATAAACAACTTTCAACAGGGAGAAGAGCATCTCTCCCATGTCCGCAGATCGCCCTGGTCGCCTGCTTACAGCACCATGCTCATCTCTCACAAGAAGTGTGTACGGCTTTGCAGCATTAGCCCGTCTCAATACTGTTTGATACAACAAGGCTGAGGCTAAGGGACAGAAGAGGATGAAGCTAAGAAGAGCAAAACAAGATAGTGACCCAGCAAGAGGCTGAGTGTGCATCCCTGCAGATATTATTCAACAAATATTGCAACTTAACAAGGCTGTACTGTTATCGGTGTCATCGTTGCCTCGTGTTTAGCAGCTGAAGAGGCAGAAAGTCACCTAAACCCGAGTAATGTCTCAGGCTTGAATACAAATAAATTAATGAATCCATCTGACACCAAAGTTGTCTCTACAGCGAGCTTTAGATGCTAGCAGAGTCATATTAAGGCAGAATCTGGTAATATCACTGTACCTTTTAAGTCGGCATGGGTCTTTGTTTTCTAACAACACCACCCCTCTGCTTGTCTGTGATAGGGAGCCATTACAGCACTGTGTGTTTTTCCCGGACAGTGCAGTTGCACTAATAGTGTCACAAAAGATGAGGCTGTGCTGTGATGTGTATAACCTTTTAAATGTTTTACACAGTGTGGTCCAGAGAATGCATCGATTATTCAAAATAATATTAAGAGTTATCCAGTATGGAAATAATCATTACTTGCAGCCCTAAACTTCATCCATCTGATCCTTTTCAGTTGTTCCAGCAGCATCTCCTCCTTAGATTTATTCCAGCAGATCCTTTCACAAGAGGAAAACAGGAAGTTACAAATTACAAATGTGATCTGATGAGGAAGGTTACAGCTGTGTTGACTTGTCCTTTGGGACAGATGACAGCGAGAGCTTACAATCAAGGAAGCCATGATGCACTGACCTCGTCTGAGTCCTCTCCCACTGTGTCGGGCCCCCTGTCACCCTCTGTCACCGCTGAACCCTGCTCCTCCTGTCGCATCAGCACTGAATATCTGTACGTCGCCTCACTGAAACAAATAGAAGTGGCAGACAGGGTAGTGGGCATTGGTTTTTCCTGCACAGACAATTTTAAATAAACTCATTAATAATGTTCGCTCACTTGACTGGGAAGCAGTATTTTCGGATGATCAATACAGCAGCAACGATCGCTGCCACACAGACGAATATCACGGGTGCAATAATCCCGAAGTGAAGCCTTAACCCGGCCTAAAAAGACAAATGAATCCAATAAGATCAAACAGTGGGGTACTTAAAGAGCCCATAAAGCTAACGGCTCAGTTCATGATGTGTGGCTCAGATAAAAAGGAAATACGGGGCAGCCGATATGACAGCTGAACAGCGGTGTGTTATGGATCATGTTGGCTGTACAACCCCAAACGCTGAACAGCAGGGGTGTGAATCACAGGCCAAAGCAAGAAAAACTGACGTATTTTTGACAAAGACTGATCACGAGACTGTATCTTTAAAGTCAGAGCTGCGCATAAGATCACAGGTAATGTTAGGCAGAGAGTGTTTGAAGTGATAATAAGGGCTCACATGGAGGGAGGTCCAAAAAAAAAAAAAAAAAAAAAGTAAAACATCCAACAGGGATAATTCATCACACTGGTGTGGAGGTGTCAGATATGAAAAAAACAAACAAACATGACAATGATGAGATATGACTGTGGTGGCAAAGACGTTATCACCACACATGGAGCGATTTACATTTGGCTGTCTTAGTTGAAAATGGAAACGATCATTGTCCAATAAAAAAAAATATATATAACACTCAACATCTTTCCAAATTGGTCTGGAAATCAGGGCAAAAATGGTCATACCAGTTTTGTTAAATATTGCATACATGCAGATGGGGAGCCTAGTGTTTGGTGCGCACACCCTGTGTACAAAGGCTAAAGTCCTGCAAGCGGGCGACACAGGTTCAAAACCGACCTGAGACTCCTTTTCTCGCATTTCATTCCTTACTCTCTCTTGAGTCTTGACTCTCTCTATCCACTGTCCTATCTCTAAATAGAGGCATAAAAAGCCCCAAAATAAACTTGTAAAAAATCTAAGCATGCAGAAACTCCACTACAACTTTTCTTGTCTGTGCTTTTACTAGATTATCTTTTGTGAGGGGATGATTTACAATGGATTCCACAGAAAACTAGTGTCTTTACATGTTATAGGAATGCAAGATTACATATCATTCTCTGTGAAATTCAAATGACAAAGTACAACACTTCATCAGTGCTGTTATTAATTTATAAACAGTCCACTTACTAAGTAATCTTCGAATGCGAAGTGGATTTTGCAACTTGTTTGATTCCAGTTTGATCTGTAAAATTGTTTTGAGCAATAAAAAGGTGATAAGCGTCTTCTAACACCGAGTGCATTTAATGTGAAAATGTTTGAACATTTTTCCCTCTGAAGTGAAGCTTTGAAGGCAAAGTACATCAATCTTAACAATCGCACAGCATGATGTAACCCAGTGTTCATCCAGGAAGTAAATAACCAAACATATCAGTCCTTTTACTTCCAGCTGCTGTCTGTCAACTTTTCAACGGAGGCGGTCACATGAGGAGGAATTTAATGACGAAGGAACTTTGTTACTGCGATCATAACCACGAAGAGTTTGTTTTGTTGTGAGTTCAAAATGTCTGCAAAACATCAAAAAATACCAGGGTTTAATGGATCGTTTCACAAGTGTATGCATAGCTTAGCCTACCTGTTGTTCTGACATGCTTGTCCAAGAACCAGTTTAGCCTACTTCCATTATGAAACATTAACTAAGCACATCGTTTCTTATTTAACTAAAGTAAAACCCCAACTTAGTGAGGAAATGTTTACTTAGTAACAGATGTTTTCCGCCTGTAAGCTCGCTATAGGTGAAACGCCATGGTTCTTCATTTCCTTGTTTCTCTCACCTGTTGCGATCTTAATATTTTCAAGCAGCCTTTTCCACGCCCACTTTCAGAAGACGTCACGTTCAGTCTTCGTTTCCTCTTCCTTAAAAAGACACCTTCAAATAACGATTTCTTGATACCTTATAACAAAGAGCCTTCTGTTTGACTATCTGTCCAGAAAAGGAGCCTTTGAAATTTGATAACATTATTTTATTGGCTTCCTTGCAACATATTGGCATTAAAATCCATGTTTTATAAGTCAGCCAAACACCACAAGACAAGGCTTACTATCATGATCTTTTTTGAAAATACGAACTGTGCACTATAGGCTATAAGGTCTAATAGTTTCTTCATTACAGAAGCCAGCCCTCAGCGTAGATCAGGGGTGGGCACCTGGCGGCCCGGGGGGCACATCAACTCTCAATGTGGCCCTCAGGTCAATTTTTACATATCAATTATTTGGAAACATGAAGAAAACATGACAAAATCAGCCATGAAATCATGAAAACCAGAAATATGTCCATAATAATATTTGATCACTGGTATATGTTGAGTTAAATTTGAGACATAATCGACTGTTATCGTTTTTGTATCCTACAATGTGGCCCCCTGGCAGTGAGAATCAAATGAATGTGGCCCTTGCTGTGACCAAATTTGCCCATCCCTGGCGTAGATACAGCCATATATTTTAATTCATTTTTTCCTGTGATCGTGATTCTTCTCAAATCCTAAAAGTGGAACCAAAAACAAACATACAGACTTAATAGTGTGATCAGTGGCAGAATGTCATGTCATTGTCTGAGCTATCACAGTGACCTACCCATTGTTTTTGTTTTCTAGATCACCAGAGAATTATTATTATTATATTGATTCATCAAGAGAAAACAAGCTATTTTATCTTGAGATATGGAAATACAATTATCCTTTATAATAGGAAATCCTGGGATAGTGAAAAAAGTGGGATAGTGGGATAGTGGGCACCTTGAGAAAAAACAACCAGAAATTATTTTTTATCACCTGAATAAATCAAATGTTCAGATGCATGTCTGCTTAGGGCTTCTGAAATTCATGTACTTTTTCTCCAAAACAATTTTTGGTCTCATATAAATTTCCTCTTATATATATATATATATATATATATTATTTAGTGTCATAGATTCAATTTCCCAAGATATATATTTTTTAACATCACTACTGTAATTAGTAATGGATAAAAATATTATGGGATAGTGTAGATTGTTTCTATTACCGTTCGTTAAATGCTGCCCACAAGCTGTATGACAGGTGTTTGTTTACATGACCTTTATACAATGTGTTAGGATTTGACTAAAAGATCAACCTGGAATGACCCAAGCTCAGTATGCTGGCAGTGTAAACTAAATGCTTAGTGACTGATAGATATTTTTCTTGATTAAAACTGAATCAGAATGTGATAAATGAATATTAGTCTTTCCTTTCTTTTGTTTCATTTTTTTTTCCCCCTGCCAGAATGAAGCAACTATCTATCTCAGGCTGAAATTGATGAATCAATCTGGCATCAGACGCTCATAAGGTGTGATCTTTTTTTTTTTTTTTTTTGGCAAGACTGATGAAAGGAGCTGTCATCCCTGTGAGCCGCTCATCCGCTGTTACTACTGGTTACAATTACAGGCCTTAAAACCTAAATGTAAAAAGTCCTGGATAGAGGTCCATATATGGATACAGGTATAGCAACAACATATCATTTTATCTGTGGAACATTCATCATCCCAAAGCTTTCACTTTCTGTTATTTTTTTACATGGCCATTAAATGTGATGATGACATCAGCTTTGTTTACACCAGAACGTTTCACTTAAAACTGCATATTAAATCAGTATACTCATTCACACACAGTGGACACACATTCACATATTTTATTACACTAATTATGATAAATAAGGAACAGAACTACCTGTACAGTAATGCCAATTTGGGATATATTTAGAAATCAGGAAACTTAGAAAGAACATCCTGGAGCTTCTTTTAACGACGGCTTACATATTCATACAGCCAAGACTTCTGAAAAGACATTCTTCACCATCAGATGTGCTGCTGAATGAGCAACTCAATTTCCTGCAAAAAGCATGCATCTGATATATTGAAACCCACTTCTTTACACACGAACATGACACTACTTGGAAGTGGAAAAACAAAAGGGAACCCATAGTCCATAAGAAACAAAAAAGCTGCAACACGGAAGAGTTTTTTGTGAATGCAATATTCATCACTGATCAATACACTAGGCCCAAAGAAAGAATCCAGAAGATATTCATCCGCTATCAATGACTTCTGATTTATTCATTGGGATTCTCTTGAGCTTTGAGTCAAGCTAGTTCATAGTACTTCCCTGTCTTTGGATCGAAATAGCAGTTCAGGCAAGGATCATAGAGCAGATTCAAAAAGTCTTCCTCATTCTCCTCTTCATTTATCAACTCATCCTCTCCTGTAAGAATGCAAGAAAAATACACTGAAATACAAAAAAAAACTACTAAAATATGCATATGTTAACAGTGCAACAGTAAATCAAATCAATCCTTTCACAGATATAAAACCATATAAACGTAAAATGCATGCTGCATTTTTCATGTACCATGTAAGGCGTGAATAAGGGGCCATACTCTACCAGCTGCTTCTGGAATAAAATGAGAAGCGTGGATAGAGAGGTGACCTTCAGACTCAGGTGGATTTTTAAAGTTTTCTGCCACTGCCATTTTTTTCTCTCATCAATCAAGACCTAAGACACCCAGACCCCGGTACCACATTATGAAGCTGTAAAGAGATTCCCTGTAATCCCCACTACTTTAAAGCACGAGAATTTAGCTGTTAAATTGACAGGCAGTTAAATGCTCAAAAGGTTACGGGATGCTCCGGGAGGAACATTTTTATCTTATCAGAACTTTAGCGACGATAATGAAAACTAATTATAAGACACATTGTGTGAGAGGTTTAAAAATGATGTTGTAAACTGCAAAGGTTTCGTCAATTAACCTTGTCGGTGTGTCTGGGGGGTACAGACCTGTAATGAGCCTGTCTCTTTTGACCTATGGAGTTATGTGGAGGACAGAGAGCTCCACTCTCCTGGGTTTTTTACCCTTAATTAGATACAGTTTCTCATGCTTTTCCATCTCATGCTGAGTGCAGTCTTTAATGGAGGGATGTAAGCTCTGACACCAGTGAAGCTTTCCTCTGGTTCTCTGCTTTTGCACAATTAGTGTGGTCCGTGTAAAAGCATTGTATTGTTTTCTGCCTGGGGAAAAGAAACACTAACATTAAGGTTACTGTACCTGTGTTTAAGTTTCCCAGATTGTTCCACGTGTCTTCTGACCTTCTCTGCTGGCCGGGAGGCATAATAGGCGGGCTGAGCACATCCATCCACTCCCTAGGGTGAAGACCATAAAGGCACACAGTCATGACAACACATGCCATTACACGCATCATCCCACTACTGTGCCCCCGCACATCAAATTGCCTCTATATGACATTTTAACAATGAAAGTCCCATCATTGTGTGCTCTCTGAATAGCCCATCTGAGCTTCTGCCGTCCTTGAGCCACTTCTGCCAAACACTCAGCCTCGCCGTTCTACCTGAAGGATCATTTATTAGATTCCGACTCAAGCTGTGACTTCCAAGTGTCCAAGTTCTTGCCCCGAGTAGAGGTCTTAACCTTGTCAGCGCCTGTGAGAGCGGGACTTCCTTTCACTCTTAAATGAGTTTATCATCCCAGTCGGAGGAAAGCGCACATGCTGCAGCCATACATTGTAATTCTGCACTTGAGTCACACACGGCTCTTTAAGTATGGTGTAGCAGATTAGACGGAGAGAAATGGAGATGATGAAAATGAACTATTACTGGGATCACTGCAAGATTCATCTGATTAAGTAGAATGCTTTTTAGGCAATACATCAGTAGCATAGTTGCAATTATCCATTTACATCTTTCGCCTTCGGACATAACATCTCGTAAAAGCACAACATAGCATATTTAATGAGGCGCTCTAATCTTCTTCTGTACATTATTCAGCAGACAGCCGGCGACTTACACATTCATTAAGGCTTTATCTACCTCAGCATCAAGACAGGAAATGATGGGTAATGTAAGTATCTCTGAAACAAAGTGCTTTCAGTAACCACTTTATAATGTGTTTAAAAAGCACATTCACTATCAAGATATATCTTAACATGTTCAAACTTCAACCGCTTATTTTAACACATGAACATTTTAGTTTTGTTTTTTTCTGATTAACTTCACTGTTTATTATTTAGTTTGTTTTTTAATAGGTTTTTTTTTGGGGGGGGAGGGGGATTTTATGCCTTTAAATAGAGATAGGACAGTGGATAGAGTCAAAAACTGGGGAGAGAGAGAGTGGGGGATGACATGCGGGAAAAGAGCCACAGGACCCGGGACCGCTGCACATGGGTCGGCGTGGCCCAACCACTGGGCTACCAGCGCCCCTGTGTATTAGGTTTTTAATGTACAGTGGTCCTGAAGGTCAAACTGCAAAATAATTCACTAAACGCAAAAAAGAAAAATTTAAACGCTAAAAACCTTTCACATTTCCTAAAAGGCAAAACCCTGTTATGATTTACAACATAATGTCATGAAACGCAATATCATTTATTATAACAAAAAACTAATCCATGAAAAAAATCATGGGATGTTTTTGTGCTTCATGAAATATTTTTATCTTTTGTGAAATATTTGTGGGTTTAGTGAAATGTTTTTGCAGTTGACCTTCAGATTTGATGTATCCCCGTGAACATCAAAAAAACAGTGCAAAGATTTACACTTTCAAACACTATCATTACCTTTGATGAGATCTCTCCATGTGTTTAAGAGTTAACTGTAAATATATTAATTTTGACCCTATGCCTAAGTTTCTGAGTCAATTATCTGTACATTGGCTCTGATTTTTCTTTCTAACAAAAGGCATTTACCCGTCTCTAACACCCCTCTGACTATGTGACAGGCAGCAGCACAGTACAAAAGTTAATGGAAGCAATTTAGGAGGACAAAGGCCTGAGCTACAGAGCTGCAAATTGGACTTGAGATAGTTAAGTGGGACTTGGTAAGAGTGATTACATTCTAGTCATTACAATGCAGATACAAACCTGTGATGAAGAGAATGAATTAGTTTGATTTAATTTGAGCCTGTACACAGTTTTGGCATAGCGTTTAAGTATATTGAAATTAAGCTTCCCAATGTAACAGTATCAAGGCAACTCTGTTTGTCTGACACCCTGGCAATTTCGGTGAATTCCACAGTTGTAAAACAGTTGAATTGCTACTCCGGGTTTCTCTGACAGCCTGATTTGCGGTTTCATACTCGCATTTGCCAGCCAAAGGCAGACAAAAGTATTACACACGCAAAGGAGCATGTTAAAAAATGCACAAAAAAGCCCTGGCAACATTAAGCACAGAAACAAGAGCATTTTAGCTGTCAAGAAAACTGTAGCTCTCAACAGAGAGGAAGCCCTACAGTGATGCCAGGACGCTGAAAAAAATAGCATGATAGAATTCACTGTATGGGTGTCTAAGAAAGCAGCGCCTGGAAGAAATGGAAAAAACAACGACAAAACCCTGTGCAGCTGCTCTTCAATATGTAAATCAAGGCCTGCTTCGAAGTCTAATTTCAGTAGTACAGCTGTGGATTCTGTCGTGCCATGTGAGACAAGGCAGGGAGTTTGTTTGAGGTGACTGTCACTTGTAATCTTCATTTCAGAGGACCTTCAATCAAACAGCATTACCTTAGCAAGTACTTAAACCGCCCAGAGACACTAAAGTATGACTCCAAACAAATCAAAAACTGTCCCTTTCTACTGATCAGATGTAAGAAAAAACACTCATTATGAGTTTAAAAACAACAACACAAGCCAAATATTTGAATAAACCAGAGACAATATGTGTTTAACAGCAGGATACTTTGCTTTTCATCAATAAATCAGACATGTTTGAGAGGATGGTTGCGTAATTTGAGTAGCGGGTCTATGATGCAATCCCTTTGTCTTGTTTTGTAACATGCCGTGTGGTTGTGTACACCCACAATAGAGATGGAGCTGTGCAGAGACAGGGCTCTGCATTAGCGAGCAGTCGGGCGTTAAAGGGGCTCCAGAAACCTCTGAGGGGAACTACATGTTCTGTCACACACTGCCATGGTCGGGTTCTTGAGATGGGTAGAGAGCGCTTATAAGTCATGTTCAGATACTGCACTGATGTTAGTCAGCGAGAATGAATTTAAAACTACAACATCTTCCCATTGTTAATGTTTGAGCAAGAAACTTAACAAAAACCTGTTCTGACTTTAACGTTGATAAAATGACACTGTAGGCTACATCATTTCTGTTCATTTGCAAAGTTTCTTATTTTTGTTGTCAAACTGCATCAACTTTCTGTCGGTTTCTAATCCAGTCCATTTGTTGGTTTTCTGAAGTTGATATTGGATACACTTCTCCACATATTTGTAATAGCAGTTGTACATTTCTCTCTCTCCCCCGGTAATATCAGCCTATACGTCAATGTGTTTACTTTCTGAGCTCAGAACTTTTAACTTGACTGTGGTTTTAACCTGTAGGCAGGTGAAACAAGGTGAAACATGTATTGTGGCTGCTCTGCATTTCCAACCACTGAAGCTCAGACCGTGCTCAAGTCGGCCCCTCACTTCATCAATGATGGATTTCACCTTATTTTGCTGCTGAAAGTCAAGGATAAATGGTGAGTCTCACACATGCTTTGGATTTAAAGACTTGGAATGAAAAATGTAGTAGTGTCGTTAATTATCTCATATATAAAACAAGTTGTTAAAAAGTTTGTCTTACAAGCACAATAATATGTGAAAAACAATCCATATATGTGAAAATGACAGCAGTTAAGGGAGAAGAAAGCTACAGTACCTGGCAGAATCTCAATTTATTTTTACTCATCAGTGAGTGAGATAAGCCCGCCGTCTGCATATCTTTCTGACAGTTGACATTTAGCCTTAATTCCACAGTCACTCGTTACCATCTGATTAAGAATTTGAGGGTGACTTTCATGTACAAGCAGCTAAATTTATATACAGGCTACACGAGGACATTTTTTGTAAGAAAATACATAAAATACATTAGCATGACTTTCAGTTTTCTCGGAAATGACCAAGGCCAAAAAAGTTCCTTTTTTTGGAGACAGGGTGTCAACAACTGTACTCATATCCTGATGACTGAAGCCTGGGAATGTGAAGCCTCTGCAAGCTCATGTTTTATTTGGTCTGGAGATGTGAGCCTGGTCTCTCTTTCTTTGAGACTAACTTACGTGTGGCTTGATTTAGATTCAGGGTAACCACTCACAAACTTTTATTAAATGTGGGGCGTGTGTGTCATAAAAGTGCACTTGGGAATTTTTAATGACAACCAAGATGGATGCGGTATGTTCAAAATCTGCAATGGTGTCAGTATAAAAAACTTGATGGGAGTTTATGTAGAGCACATGAATTGAGTCTTGGCTATTAAGTCATATCACCCCTTGTCTTGTTATCATGTTTACCTAGTAACTAAATGAATTAGAAGATTGGACTAGCTACTACAAGTAACCTAGCAGTTGACCAAGTGGTTGGTTGGTTGGAAGCATTTTTTGTTGTCACACTCTGAAAATACTAAAAATAACTAGAAAGTTGCAGACCAGTTCACGTTTGTGAATTTTTCTGGCCACAAAAGGATTTCACCTTTATGCACAATACACAGAATAAAAAAAGGAAACATACAAAATGTGTGACATTCAACCGTTTCATGACGTGTATAAAAAATGAACACATTTGCTAGAAATGTCAGTGACGAGTGCTTGCTTACCTGGGGTTTGATTGCAAGAGGGGGTTCATTTCCTTCTGATAATGGTGACCCTGATTAGCTGGCTATGAGGAAAAAGAAAGACGTGTTAAAAAATATTGTCCACATATTTAAACCCCAAGTACTTTTTCCGAACAATATAATTAATATCCAATCATCTCTGTTAAGTTTAACAGACCCCAAAGTGACATATTAGGGCATTGAGCGAATATAATGTACCTTCACAGCACCTCAAGATTGTAAGTGTTTCTTGGATTAAATATGACCTATTTCATTCAATATAGTAATGAAGGCCATTGTGTCCACCAACTGACTGGTTTAAGCTCGCTTGATGGTTGTCTCTCAGCAGAAATTGCATATTTCTTGACAGATAAAGTCTCACAGGTCCTTTTTTCCACTTTTGTGTGCATGACAACTTTCATAATGTCAAGGACAATTGTTGATGGGTCGTCAGATTGTACAAGCATTGGAATACAAGTTGCATCTTTGGACAGCGAGACATATCAATATGTACATAATATATTTTCCTGTGTGAATTCATCAACTAAGTCCACTAAAACATCATACAATTAAATAATTGATGTCTTGAAGAGTTGCTCTGGTTTAAATGCAGTGTGGGGGGAAACATTTATATTGGAGATAAACTACCCAGAACATCAACTCAGTTGCCAAATATCACATGCAAAACTACAATGCAAATCTGGAGGAATAGATGAACAGCATTGATGACCGAGCTCTACTTGATAGAGAACATTTACACAGAAACGTAAGCACAACAACAAACAGTGCTTAAAGTTTCCACATTTCATGGTAATACTAGTAAGGTTCAGGACACGGAGATCACTGGCACACAAAAAAACATGAGTAAAACACACAGGAAAGGAAAAATGGAGAACACCGTAAGATGCAGAATTCATGGGCGAACAATTAAGGGTGAACATAAGATAAATGGAACTGTAAAATCTTTCAATCAAGCAGAAAAGTAAATATACTTTAGTGACCTATGGTTAGAGTACAAGTAAGACTGGAGCTAAGTTTTATTTGTTATCTGGCCTTTCAAAACACATGAACTAAACAGCTAAACTTGTCAAGGGCCGTGAGTATGAGAGACTTTTAACTGAGCTGGAAAATTAGAACAGTTTCACTTTCAATATGTATTAATATTCAGCAGTAAGAAACACAGAAGTGTGTTACCCTCTCCATCTTGTCAAAGCTAAAGACCACATTACAGCCTCAGGAGGCTATTTAAGTCTAGTGCCTGCTTAAAGGCTATTACATTGCATGACATTGATGAAGAAGAAGACATGTGGAAAGCTTAGTCCTTGCATTACCTAAGTACATTTTAGCTATCCATGTGCACCAGTATCATCTCTAAAATAAGAAGGGGCCCTATGATAATTCCCAGTGGGATTCTAAAGGTAATATGGACTGATGATGATGAGTTTCCTGTGGGGTTAGGGCTTTATCCGTTATATTAAACCCAGTGCCTCTAATGGTCCTTTAAACATACAGGAACTACATAATCGAAGAGAATGCAAAGGTGTGAATAAAGTGCATATACACCACCAAGACTTGATGACATATAAACATCTTAGTAATGGTTAAGGGTGTGAATATAGCTGCACACGCTGCTTGTAAGTGCAGGAAAAAAACAGGAGAGGTGTAGAGGTAACTACACATCAGGTATGGACAGGCCATGGTCCTTAATCCAGTTTCTGGTTGGCTCTTTAATCTGGTATCTCTCTTATGTAACTACTTTCCTTGCATGATGCTTAAACATTTATCTACTCTGGTAATCATGCTGCATGTCAACACCTGATTACCATCTTGTTATGTCACTACCAATATCAGAAAACCTCAAAGAGCTGTAAATGTTTTGGATCACCGTCAGTGTAGATTCTATCATTTCTGGCCCTGAGCCTGGTTTGGATCAACATTAGTGAAGACTCCATAATTTCTGTCCCTGAGCTTCCTCCAACTAACTTGTTATGAAGACAAAAACACTTCAGTTCAAATCATTTGGCTGCAACACTTAGTGTACAGCAGTTCTGGGCTACATAGACCTGTTTGGCAATGATGTTCAACAAAACAGTACTACAGCCAAATTTTTACTTTTTAACATCCTCCTCACCGCCTTATTTATCAAGGCAGTTCCCAGGTGATGGCTGCTTGATCAGCTGCACACCTGCAGATTTTCCTGCTTTTCCTTCTTTGTATGCTCTTTTTATTGCTTAGACTTAGATTGTTCAGAATTAACAAGACAAAACAACAATGTTTAGAAACATTATACTTTCCAGATACTTAACTCTCCTTTAAGACTTGTTGTTAAATGTGTTGTTCTAAATGTATATTGTGGGGGACATAGTCACACCAAATTCCATATTGTGTCCTTCTTAGATCTAATGGTAAATGAACTTGAAGAAATCCTTTGAAGGGCGTGTTCCAAATTCATACTTTTCCAACCAACAAACTGAGTAGAATAGAAAATAATTTTAAAATAGATGTGGTTTCTGGACTAAACTCGTTCTTGCCATGAGAAGCAGAAATACATAATTATCTGTTGTAAGAGCATTAAGCATAACCACTTACTGGCAGAATTTTAAACAGCAGGAGAAAGGTCTTGCTATCTTAGTATGAAAACCCAAATCTAATAATTATTCACCACCTTTTATAAAAAGATCGGGGGTTTTTTCCCGGAAAATTCATGAAATTGGATTAAGCCTTTCACACAGCATCAGAAATCAGAAATAAACCTAAAAAGAAAACCTCTTAAAAACATTAATAGCATTTCATCCCACCATAAGATACATTTAATAGCCATCTTTTCCGTCAAAACTATTCAACATCTGCATAGGAAAAAACATGTACAGTATTAAACCTAGAACCAAATATTTGGCTGTCTGAGATTTAGATTCACACAATAATAAAATGTGCAAAGTGATGCATAGGTGGCGGTGCTCAACCTAATAACTGAAGCATAGCACACAGTTGTCTTGGGATTGAAGTTACGTCTGAGCTAGTAAGGCAGCTGCAGCAGCAGACAGAAGCAGCGGCAGCATGGAAGGCAACGGCAGGGCCACGTGCATCACAGCATCCGGGGAGAAAGGAAGGCTTTTTTCAGTTCTAGTGGAGGAGTACCAAACCCAGACAGTGACTACTTCTAGATCTCAATTCCTCTTCTTTTATCTTTCACATACACTCATTGGTGCCTTTTTTAATAAAAGATATAGATGCTAAAATTGGAAAGTTATGGCCTGGTTTGTGGTTACTTTCTCTATCTCTCTTCTTCTTGCTTCATTTGCAAACGTGTCTTAATATGCTGATGGTGGTGCTGTTGCCATATGTATTTAGAATTGTAAAGCACTGCATGCGAATCTCAAAACATCACTTCAGGGTTAGATCAAGTCAGATGTAAATTTCATCCAATCCCAGTGGAAAACTCTACCTACCACAAGGTCTAAAGCTACATGTTTTTATATGTGGCCGCATCACTGTGTCCTCAAAAAAGGTACCATGCAATGATAGTCCCTGTGGTAATACCTCTATTCATTGTATTCTGCTGGAATCTCAGTATATTATCGTCTCCCTGTATATACAGAAATGCAATCAGAACTATAACTGGACCATCTGTAATGACTGCATTCACAGGGGACCCAACAGAGGACCCACTGGGACTAGGAAGAGCACAGTTCCTTAAGTGTGATGCGCTTATGCTAATGGTCCAAAGATCTAAGTGACCTTCAATAGCCAAGAGCAAACTTTACCATCTTTGAATTCTTAAAAGACTTATTGAGATAATTTCAAATGACCTAAATCCTTTTTCAGTCACTGGGGGGAAGTCACTGGAGATATTATGACAGTTTACTTTTAGAGCTGTAAGAGGCCAATTAATGTGTTTCTATCTCCATAATCTTCTGTAATTCAGAAAACATGCAGGAGAAAGAGGTGCATTAGCACTTTATGGTGGCATACGTTGGGGGCTTGAAATGGAAATTTCGCAAGCGCGAGGATCAGCCAGGGTCAAAAAAATTATTCAAGATGGGAGATCGAAAGAGGGAGAACCTGCTAATGATTGTAAATAGTGGACGAGCTGCACATGAGTGTTGCTTTTCAGTGAAGAATAAAAGATCAAGAGGGGCAGAGTGTGATAGTGCAGACCGTGGAGATGTGGGTCCAGGTTGAAGTGTCGTCACTGCTCATGCTGATGCTGACATTGCACTGGTGGATCTGAGATGCTCTGAGGCTCGAGGATCTGCATTCATCTTCCTCATGCTCCCTTTTCAGACTTGCCAGCATTCGAAGCTCATCATCGTCATCCCCGTGTATTCGCAGACTGCTAAGCGAGAGTAATCGGGGATTGCTGGGACCAGCAGACTTCAGTGTGTTTTCTCCTACATCCTTTGAAACCATTAAACAATAAAAAATAAAAAATACTTATATAAGTAAGCCAAAAGAGACACACAAACACCCAATCCAAAAATATGATAAGATGTTTCTCTGCAATCAACAAAGAAATGTCAGGCTAAACAGAAGACAAGTAGTCCCAGACAATGCTCAAGTCGCTGCTGGACATAATTCATTGTTTTGACCCTCTGAGGAAATGTCTTGTAAAAGATTATCTATTAATCCAAGAGAGCTTGATTTGTGACGAGCCTGGTGTTGCCCTGGTGTTGGATCTATGTCAGTCAATAAACCAGGACTGCAGGGAGTGAAACAAACTCCTTGTCATATTCCTCTGACAACCTTTCAGTCAAAGCCCTCACTGCATGCCGCCTTCTGGACTTGGCACATATCAGCAGTCTGGAGCTGCATTGATCAAGGATGCTGGGATACGTCCCAGCAGCGAGTTGTGTAAATGCAGAAACCAACAGCCAAGTGACAGATATCCCTTTAGGCCTTGTGATCGCTGCAGTTTGACTGTTCTCTGATCCTGGATCTTTTCAACTGGAGCAGCGGCCTACCTCAATTTGTAGCAGACCCAAAGTTTGATCTGTTTTCAACACAGCATTACAAAGCTTTACACAAGTCCTCTGTATCTGCCCAAATAAGCAGTGACCGCACATGACTTTTAGCAAAGGAGAAACATCTAGACAGAATACAAGCAGAGCTTTTAATAACCTGCAAAGTTGTGAAAGGCCTCATATAACTCGGGGCACCTAAAATAAAGAGAAAAATGTTTGTTTCTGTGAATCATTGGTTAGAGCCGAAGTACCTGAAGTACTGAAGAATGTGGTACTGATTTGAAAGTCACTATAAACAATAATTTAAAGGAATTGAATTAAACTAATGTTCATTCAATAGGCTGTATTAATAAACCTTGGCAGGAGAAGACTGGAAAGATCATTCAACCTATTTTTTTTATTTTCATGTGATTTCCACTAACTCTTAGAAAAAATAAGTGGATCTTTGGTTATGGATGCTCCTGGAGGTTTGTAACTTTTCCTCCAGTTATTTGAGATATAACATTGTCAGTATGCTGTTTTGTGCAGTGTAAAGTGGATGAATCAAAGCTTGTTTTTGATGGAAACAGTTGCCTATAGGGGTCCATGAAGTACGTTCTCTGGTTGTAAAAGGAAAACATTTGCTAAAAACGGCTTAAAGATCTGTGGAGCAGGAGACTTAATTCTCCTTGAGTCTAGGACTTCAAGAAGCCTCTTTTATTCTACACAGTCATTTGATTAATTAGGGATAATTTCCTCCATGTTTTAGCTTCTACAGAACTTTTCACAGGATACAAAATCTTACAAAGAAAGAAGGAAACATCCATATTACATCAACATCTTTGTCTCGGACTTTTCTAAATAAAAACAAGTGTATTGCTTTTTTTTCTTCTCAACAACGGTGTTAAGTTTTCAATCAGAAAGTGATACCGATACAAATTAATGAACTCATCTTGCCATTGCAAACATAGGAGGTGTTTGTTTGCCTGTCAAGCTAATTTTAGCTGATTAGTGACTGTGTGATAAATAATGAACTTGTTTATTTTGTGAATGTTGACACAGCGAGAGGTTATCCAAATTGGCAAAGTCTTTTTGTGACAATTAGGCAGCAAACGTGGGCATTTCACAGTGGAGGTAAATAGAGATGATGGCCAATATACAGCTATTCTGTTAATAATAAGGTGTAGAGCTAAAATAATAGTCATTAGGTAATTAAGCAGTACCTTTGGTTTTAAGGGGTCCTTCCCTTTGACTTCTTGCAGGAGCCTCCGAGAAAGCGATACACTGCTGCTACCAACCAGAACTTGGCTCACTACCTCTGATCCCCATGGGTCACACTTCTGTTCCTGTCTGCTGGGTGTTGCGCTGGGTGAGAGGCAGCGTGTGGGGACAATCCCAGCAGGTTGAGCTCTTTCTCTGGATGCAGAGTGTTTACTGGCGGCAGGTGGACTGAGCTCTTTTTGTGTTCGTTGGTCCATGTTAAGACATTCAGGATGGACTTCAAGTTGTACATCTGAAGCTGGATTGGGAGATCTGGGAGTAGAAGGGCTGGACTCAGCGCTAGTTCTTTTTTGTTGGAAGGCAATGTAGGTGTTATCCTGAAAGAAATACGAGGGATAGGATAAATATTGACCTAAAATGGTTGTAAAACACACTATAAAATGGATGATTAGTCATGACCTATAAGACTGTTTCCAATGGTTCCGATGTTAGCTCAACAACTTTGATGTTGTGTTCTGCCCTTTAGATAAGACGTCAGCTTAATGAACCGTGATAATGAGATGGCAAACAGTCAAAGGGATTGAAAAGATGTTGGTGGCTTAGCTTTAAATTAACCTCGCATTTAAAAAGGCTAATGGCATTCTCTTTCAGTCTGCTAACGTTTCCCACCTTCAGATTTTAAGTTAACACTCAGTGATGTAGTTCAAAAGTTGTCGCCTACCAATCAGGTTACATAACACGCAGCACGTAGAGACACTGTGCGTGCGTCTTTTTTAACATTAAAGGAATACTCAGCTGAAAACCAAAGTTTGGAATATCAAACACTCATCCCTGTAGGCTTGAAAGATACGTGATTCTGAAAAGTTTGTAACTGGCTCCTTCACTGAGGACGGCAGCTGGATTCACAACAGTGGATTCAAATTGTGACCCAGTTTTCAGAGCGAGGGAAAAAAGAAAAACAAGCATGGAAACTTTTCAAAAAAATCCTCCAGCAAAAAAACACTTCTGTCTCCAAAACAGCTATACCAAATGACCAAGTAGAGTATGTACATACATAAAAACAGGCTGGGGGCAGACAGAGTTGGACTATTAGAAAAGCTGCAGTTTGACTGTATAAGAGCAAACTAAGCATGTTTGCTCTAATACTTCTCCAGCATGATGATGCTAAAGAATTTGGAAATGGTTTTGTCTTTTTTTTTTTAATCTTCTGCAGTGAAGCTGAGTCACAGTTGGAATTAATTGACAATATTTTCTCAGCAGCCATTTTTTTCTGACATCATGCTCACAGTGGAGGCTCAAATGTTACTAAAAGCCCTTTTAGACTGCTTTTCTGGAAAAGCGCTGTTAATAATCTCAATTGTCATTATGTCTTCGTACATTCATATTTAATCTGCGATGGCATAACATTCTTTTCCCGGTCTGTGAATTCACAATGGGTTTTCGGCGTTTGCGGTAGAAAGGCACAGCGGGAGTCAGCCATGCACAAACACAGCGCTACTCTCCCCTGCTGGCTCCACTGATACTGTCTCGCCTCTGTAACTCCTCTGTTGCTACCTCCGAAGGAGGGGGATCACTTTGTCCCCCCATTACGCCTCCACAACATTAAGACTGAAGGCAAAAAGTGGTAGGGACGTAAATATCACGCCTTGGAACAGCAGTCTGCATAGGGCTATAGTGTAGTACTGCAATGCAAAGTGTAGCGTTGTATAAACTTAGGTTAAATGACAAATCATGTTTGTGCTTCAATTAATTCTTAGCAAATAACAACAGAGATTGAGTTAAATGCTATTTTCAGTTAGCTTCCTAATGAGTTCTCAAATATATCGTTGTACCTTGAAATACGAGCGAACAAATACGAACTGAATAGACAATGGAGGGTGAAAATGCTACAGAGAACATTGATCAGACAAAGTCAAAGTTAGCATTCAGGCTCTTACTAGCTGATATAACTGTTAGTTAAGAAGTTGCTAATGGCTAAAATAACCATTTGAGTGTGTTTTTTAGTACTAGATAGTAAAGGCATAGAGTCTTAACTAACATGTTTATTCAGGTAAAGATATGTTTTCTGGGAATTAGTTTAATGCTGATGTTAGTTGTTGTCTAATGGATGATAATGTACAACCTTTTACTTTTAAATATGGCACGATGTAAATAAAACAAACAATTTGTCTTAACTTTTTTAGCGCCAATTCATAACAAATGTCATCTCCAGACATGTCACTAAAAAGTATCGGTCTAGACCTTACTGCTTGATTTTCATGATAGATTGTCTTTTTAGTTGCTGATTAATCAAGAAGTGACTAGATTACCATGATTAGCAGATTAATACGTTAATCCATTTATAACCTGTGACACATCAGTGAAACCTTGTAACAGCATTTTAGCTTCCCACCTTAAGCATGCTGGTTATTGCTGCCTTTATACACATGAAACACAAGGAACAAAAACCCCTCAGAGCCACAATTCAAGCAGACCGTTTGGTTAAAAATAGATATATTTTGATTTCAATTCAATTCACACAAAATGCAGCTCATGAAAAGACACTGTTTTATGATGTCTTCCCAAATATCACAATTCTCAATGAAATACACAGGGAAACAATCGGGACTCTCTTCAAAACCTATTTACTCCATTAACTCCGTTGGATTAACTCCAAAAAATATAGACATTGTTTCTCATGAATTAATTGTTGTAACTTCCCTTCGAGCTGAAAGCCTCGCTGATCTTTATTGCTTTTGTTGGCTGTCTCTATTTGCGATGTTTTCTTTTATCTTTGAGCTTTTTCAGGGTTCAAAGATTATTATAAGCCCCTAAGGGATTCCAGCTCATCCACTCCATATGTTATTAGTTTTTTTGTTTTCTCTTTGTTTTTATCCTTATTGAAAGTGAAAGTGAATACAGTAAACTATGACCTACATATATTATTGATAGATCTTATATCTATGTGGCTGTCAGTGTATGTTTGTTTGTGCGAGTGAATGAGTGAGTGAGTGAGTGAGTGAGTGAGTGAGTGAGTGAGTGAGTGAGTGAGTAAGTAGGTGGGTGAGTGAGTGAGTGAGTGAGTGAGCAAGCGAGTGAGTGTGCGAGTGAGTGTGTGTGTGTGTGTAAGTGAGTGAGTGAGTGAGTGAGTGTAAAAGCCTCTGTGCTAGCCTGTGTGTTAAGGGCACGCAGTAACACAATGCTTTTCTAGCATTTGATCCCGTGTGTGTTATGCTATGCTACTGCACAATGTATTCTTTCTGTTAATATTTCATTAAAACATCTCAACTGTCTTCAATATCTAATTTGAAAAATTGTTGCCCTGTTGTTATTGTTTCTCAAACCTTTTTTAAATAGTTCATCAACTGAAAATAATTACTTTGTTTAGCTTTAATATTTCTCTATGTTTGAGAACAAATGTTAGTTCAAAGAATTGCATGAACCTGATGCAACACCTTGAAACATGATATTGCTCTCTGTTAAGAAATAAGCAACCTGCAACAAATGAATGAAAATCAAAATCAGGCCAACTTGTATCAGAGGGCTACTCTTCAATATCAATATAACAGCAGGGTGGTAAAATATGAGGGATAGCAGGCTAAAGTTTAAAGCATTGCTAAGATGTAAAAAAAAAAAGTTTCTTATAGACTGTGAAAGCTGTAATGGGACGAAAAGCTAGTATCCTCAGCATTGTAGGGTTGACAAGAATGGTCAGTCAATATGTTTGTCATTTATAACACCTTCGTAGTTACAATGCAGTTTTTGTCATGGGAAAACATTCTTCATTTATTGATTAAATATATATTTTTTATTTACATGCAGTACATATTTTGTTTTTGTTCACTCATCTACAGGCTGTCAAAGATGCTGTGCTGCTTGCTCTCTGTTTAGCTTACATTCTGTCCCTGATATATCTTTAAACCAACATTTATAGAGGGAGTTTTTTTTTAGAAATCACTAAGACACAGAGGGCTAGGAATATTTTTTGTCTTTCACTTTATCCCCTCTTCAGATCTATGCAAGCTACTAACAAACAGCACAAGTGTTTTGCTGTGTCACTTTTACTTTACTGAACCAAGGGGACAGAATAATCTGTGCTACTTAGCAAGATGCTTTCCTTCACGATGGGCAATTTCCACACATTTCTCTTGATAATTGTCTAAAACTAAGATCCAGCAATTAGAGCTGAAAAGAGAGGTAAATGGACTGTTTTCATAAAACCACTTTATCCTGGACTCAGAACACTAGAAAACAAGATAATGCTGCCTCGCAGATAAATAACACCACCACACTGAAAGACAAAAAGTAAGATCGCTTGCTAGGAAAACATTCAGAAGTAGAAGTCATCTCTGTTACTCTCTAAGAGCAGAGTCTATAATGAATCCTTGCCCTATGAGATAAAGAGACGAATGACAGTCAGATACCAGGGCCATGAGATTTGAGATGCATGTACCCTCCATAAACATATACTATATTGACAATTTAAACTTTTTCTGGGGCCACCAGACACCATTTGAGAGCAGATGGAACTTGCCTCAAACTGTTCATCTCTAATCTGTTTTACTCCCCGAGTCCCCCATCTGCTCCCTCTGCCAATGACAGGAGGAATCAGTGTCCACCCACATGCCAACTGCTTCCTGTGAGAACTCACTTTCTTCACCTTCCCAAAACCCCATTCTGCTCTCCCCCATGCCCAGTCATACCCCCCAACACACACACACACACACACACACACACACACACACACACACACACACACACACACACACACACACACACACACACACACCACTGAAGTTAAATAACCCCTCTACTCTGCATCTACCTTTACTGGTGACTTTAAGTTCCCCTGTGTGCCAATAGATCTCTCAATTCCTGCCTTGATAGGTAATAGAAATAGACTGATTACCTCTGCTCAGCCATCAATTCAGCTCATCTGTTACCAACTCTTTGCAATGTTCAGGCAGGGCCACCCCCATAAACTTTACAAAGGTAACTGCTAAATATTTGATTGCTTACCAAGTCATGTTTCATCTTGAACTTGTCACACTTCCTTTAACCTAGCTTGAATGCTATTAGCTGAAATCTGGCTATATAATGTTGGCAGATCACCAGATCTCTTTGAATCAGCCCCATGAAACTTTCATTTTTTGACATTTCCTAAACCCGACAGACAAGGTGATGGTGCTAATGCTGCATGTAAGGACTAACTTCATTGCCAATCCGTTATCATGTTGTGATATTAAATGACTTTCAATACCTTTTCTAACATTTCTGACAGACAATATCTAGAAGTTAATAAAAATATTGCACCTGGAAAGATAAAACCCTCCATGACTGATTGATTGATTGATAAAGAAACAAGCTACATGTCACAAGTCACAAAAGAGGATGCAGGTTCAAGTCCGACCTGTGGCTTCTTTTTCGCAACTTCCCCACTCTCTCTGTCCCAGATTTCTGACTGTATCCACTGTCCTATATCTCTTTAATAAAGACATTTTAAAAAAAGCCCTCCGGGGAGCTGCTCCTGGCATGAGCACCTCATGAACAAAGTGGTTCAAATTTTTACACACCCTCCTGCCTACTTGATAGAGAATTGGCCTTCCTCTTTTGTGCTCTCCCTTGGGCATGGGGACGTTGACAGTGGGGCGTATAGCTAAGGGCCTGGGAATAATTGGAGGTGAAGGTGCTACAGGTTATAGATGGTTGATGAATGGGGTGTTGGGTGAGCAAGATGGGCGTGTGCGGAGTGGAAGAGCGCCGACAAAGCATGCTGCGGCATGGTGGGAGGGGGCTCCACATAACTCACAAGATAGAAGGTTGTATGGGCTGCAAGAATCAACAGTACAGTTGGTACTCAAAGGCTCGCCAGTAAGTACCCTCATTAAACAGCTGCCTGGTTAGCAAACTTAACGTAATAGCTATAGGAACATATTCCCCTGAAACTTAAAGCATTGTCAAGTACAATGGAAGGATATCTTCCAGCTCAGACCTACATACAGGAAAGGCAGAACAGATAGTGTCACGGTACAGTGCAAGTCCTGGAGCAAATTCTGCTGCAGTTAGGTCCTTAGACTTTAAAGAAAATGGGTGACGGCGCTGCAATGAACCGAAACTGGTTTTTACCCTTCTAAGCTGGCTATTGTCAATAAAGGATGGCTGGAGTAGCTGGGTTAAGTCCACGTAATTACAAGAGAGAATTTGCAGGGGCAAGGCTAGTGAGACAGTAGAGGGGCAATTAATGGATCAGGATAGGTGGTGTTGCTGTGGCTAGAGTGTATATTGACAGAATGAGAAAATAGATTTGGGTGATGGGCAAGGCAGGAAGTGAGGATGGGTATGGGTTTAAAAGGAAAGATAAGGAGGAATAGGGGGAGGTTGAGGATAGCCGACTTGATTAATTTGTGCTGGGGCTCCTTGAGGAGCTGAAGAGTTGGCCATGAGAGAAGTAGGAGCTGGAGTCAAGTTGATGTAAATAACCAAAGGAAAAAAAGAGGAAGGGATGATGAGATGCCAGGATGTATGTGCCTGTCCAAGGGATTTTGTGATTTTAGAGGAAGTGGCTGTAGTAGCGGCACAGTGACTACATGCCGGATTTCTTCGGCATTGGTTGGCTCTGGTAGGAAAAAAGAAAGCGCTAGATGCTCTGCTGCTGCTTGTATGTTTATGTAGGGTGAGTAGAGATGATATAGCCTTGCTTTATAGTCGTTGCAGAGGAATGGCATGTCGTTTCAGGGATTGTCGGAGGCGACCAGTGTCTGATGTCAGACTGTATGATGAGAATGTGGAGTTGGCACACCCTGCCATGATGGGTAGCCAGCTTCTGTAAATGGATGTTAAATGGTAAATGGAGTTGAGCTTGTATAGCGCTTTCTGGACTTCTGACAACTCAACATCGACGTCACACCTACCCATTTACACCCTGATGGCAGAAGTTGCTATGTAAAGTAACGATCAGAAGTAACAAATCCCATTCACACACATTCATACGCCACCAACGAAGCAGCGGGAGCGACTTGGGGTAAAGGGCATATCAGACATGTGGGTGAAGGAGCTGGGGATCCAACCCCCAACCTTAAGGTTAAGAGACGACTGACTCTACCAACTGAGCCACAACCGCCCCACTGTACTGAGTAGTG
The DNA here is from genome assembly GCF_963584025.1 of Labrus mixtus. Classification (NCBI taxonomy): domain Eukaryota; kingdom Metazoa; phylum Chordata; class Actinopteri; order Labriformes; family Labridae; genus Labrus; species Labrus mixtus. Next base: position 11,937,989 of record NC_083618.1, on the reverse strand, counting down.
AGGATAGGGTTGGTTCCAGGATCTGTGTCAATGCCCGTTGCATATTCATTTGGGGAGTTTAAATGTGGGGGCAGGGCTGTGATACCCAGACCACAGACCGCAATCGGCTCTGCTGTAACGCTAGGCTGGGTACATACATGCTGTTGTGGGGGTAGGTGATAACCAGTTGCAGACAGATGGTGATAGAGGTCTTGTGATGCAACTGAATTTCGGGATCCATGGTGAGTATTACATTTAATTTAGCATTTTTAAGGATTCAATTGAGTGTTTAAGCCTGATGCACAGTCTCTGTGTGTCTACTAAGACCAACAGAGCGGAGTGGGATGACTTTAAGTAGGCTTGTATGGTGTGGAAAATGTTGTGTGGTCCTGCTCCTGGACTGAAGTTAATACATTATTAATTAAATGAAACAAAATAACAAATACTCATAAGGGCTGAGTAAAACTATCGATTCATTAACTCATTGCAATATATTTTTTCTCAATGCAACGTCGATTCAGAAAATCCTGAATTCAATTATTGTGCTCTCAAAAACTAAGGCATGTTTCAAACCTAATTATAGTATGTTTAAAAAAGCAGTCAAAATAAGAGGAAAGATTTGTGTTTAATGCACTTTACTTTTTTCCTGTAATTACAGCACAGTCATGTTTATTACTTTTGTGCTGTAAATTGAGCTCAGACACAGATGTGCACTTCAGAGCACACAGTACTTTCATGTTTTATTCTTTGTTTGTTGCAGAATAATGTAACGTTAAAATACATTTGGGAGTCAGTTTGTTCTAAACCTAAACAAACAATGCACAAATAAAATGATTGAACAAATACCAGAAGGTACTGTACTGAATTATGAGAGTATTCAGTACATATCGATATCAATATCAAGGGCATATTGATCAGTATCGAATCAATATCAAATCACGACCAACAGAAACAAAATCGAATTGTAAGGTTTTTGACAATACCCGCAGCTTTAATACGCATCGCTATTAAACAAGAACACTTTTATTTTGTTGGAAATCGAACTGACTCAGTGATGGTGAGGAGTAGCATTGGAAAACTATTCAGTGATCCAGCAGAGGTCTGGTGTCAATAGCCTAACACATTTTTGAGAAAAACTGGAAATAAGTTTGCCTGCTCTTTGGAATTTTAAACAAAACCGTTTCTTTCACAGAGTTACTAACCAAAACACAATGGTTGAGTCCTCAAGGTCTAATAAATGTGTGGCATTTTTCACTCGTAAAAAACATATCTAAAATCCAACATTGATACATCAGAGTGCAATTTCTGACACTTCTTCTTCCTAGCCCTTTCCTGAGTTTTGCTCCCCATCATGGCTCATCAGTGGAACAGTTACAGGAGGGTGTATCATGATTGCATTTCTTTTACTGTGTACCTGCATGAAAAACAGTCAACCACTAACACAAAGTGTTCCACAGCGCTGACGAGGTCAAACACTCAACAGAGAGTCTTCAGACCAACATTTTCCACCAATTTCTGTCAACTTTTATCATTTCAATATACAAGGAACAATACCTGTGAATATTATGTTCTGTCATATCTGAGGCAATACATAGTGTTGAGTTCCACCACCTATAGGGTTTCTTCATCAGCCTTCATAAAAATATAAACATTTCAGCATAGTCTAGACTCTTGTAGTGGGATTTATATAAAGAGCTTTGGTAACTTTTGAGCTTAGTTGTTATCTTGAGGAGTAGAAGTATTAATAATTTCCTCAACAGTAGCAACTTTGGCCTTTGTGTCTTCTTTGGATTATAGATTTGGCTCTCTCATTTTCTACCATGAAGAACGGTGATTTTCAAAATAATCACCTCTCAGAAAAGTTAAAGGTTGTATGGCAGCAAAAATAAAAAATGCCCTTTTAAAGGCTGATTGCTTCGAAATAAAGTGCATTACTCTGCCTTATATTGCTTACTCTTGATCTTCTCTCACAGAATGACGTTACATTTTTCTTCATCCTCCAGTTCATATCAAGTGGATGTCGCTGATTTTAATGTGTTCATTTGAAGACATAATCCTTTATACACCCTTTCAGACATATCTGGGTGTTACCGGTAATTCATTTTTAAATGATTAAAAAAAAAAAATGTGGATGCTTTTTATCTTCATCCTACTCCTAATTGTTTTCAGTTTACTTCAAAGGAAAGACACTCTTTGTCAAGCTTCATGTGTGCTCTAGAATGTGAAGGGGGACTTCAAATCTATGTCTATAGTGATCTCATTGGCTCTAGTGATCTCATTGGCAACATGCTAACTATCCAAGTAAACATTTTAGACATGCCAGTGGTATCTCAATCTGGGTGTCCAAGCTCCACAGTATAATATACTTGTCACGTGTCCATGCTACTCTTTCCTTATAAGCTATGATTGGCTCGTAAACAATGTTCAAGTCAAGGAAACTGAAAATGTTTTCTACTTTTGACAAAATGTGAACAGGGACATCAAATCACTCTCCAAAACAAAAACAGGAAATAACAACCTTAAGAAAAGAGTTATCTCTGGACTAAGAAGACAGAGACCATTACTGCAGTTTACAAAGGTCACAGAGAGAATACATTTCCTTGAAACAGACGCTGTTATATATCAAACCAGACCACCCTTATTTGAGTTTTCTCTACATGTATATCGCCACATGCGGGAATGTTGATGGAAAATATTCAGCATTGAGATTGACTGATTCCAAAATCTGACATTTGCTGTTAAGGGCCAGTTTGAGTCAGTTTGTATATAAAGTGGAAATATACTGGCAGTCTCACATTCTTTATGTGTGGCATGTGTCCCACACCTCACAGGAACTATCAGGAAGAAATTGAAAAAAGGAAATACACACATTCAAGCATCGGTCTGACACATGCATTCAGACACTTTACCAGCACCTGTTTTTCATTATTTTTTGTTTCAAATTGTTTCAAAGTGGATTTTGTATTCAGCCTGGTGCAAAGAATACATTACTGTAATCCCAAAAGAAAATATTCAAGCTTAACTAACCAGCTGTACAATAAAATTGAGTTCTTATTTTAAAGTTTTAAATAAGTTAGAGCTATTAGCATTTCTTTGAAGATGATCTCATTTTTCTTGTGGTTTTTCATGTGCTTATTTCCCCTGCTCAGCATAAAGCAAATCCATTATCTTTTCTTATAAGCACCAGAATCCAACATTTACAAATGATGTGGTGATTAAAAACCCATTGACCTTGAAGTTTAAGTATCTCGCATACCAAGAAATGTGCAACATGAACAATCCCACTCCAAATCCAAAACATACCACAAATTTTTAGACTGACGATTAAAAAAAATCCTTAAATGGAGAACTTATCTTTGTAATCTGGTCTTTGAGTATTTGTGTATGTTATGTAAAATAAGTTTCCCTTTACATATCAGATGGGCAATCGTGTTGGAGAATTATATCTTTTGTCGGAGCAATCTGACTAACTTTAAATTTAGATTTTATATTTATTAATCAATCATTATTTGTATAGTGCAAATTCATAACAGGTGTTATCTCGAGACGCTTTACAGAGCATATGGGATAATATGCAGGCAGGATTTCTCCTTTGTGAACAGTGTACATGTATCTGTCCCTGAAACCAGACATACCTCATCACTCTCACTGCCGATGAAGTCATCTTCAGGCTGGGCCTCATACTGCCTCCTACTTCTGCTCTGAACCTGCTCATATCCCATCTCCAGCCTCTCCTGGTCGCCCTGGCCTTGCCCCCGTTTGGGTGAATGTGGCTGGGATAAGAAAGTGAACACCTCTTGCAGAGTGAGCTCGGGCTCGGACCCCTCATTACTCTCCCAGCTGCTACAGACCTGCAGGTCACCAGACAAACCTGGTCGAATTGAACAGGAGACAGAGACTGCTGGCTCTAAAAAATAAGAACAAAAAAAGGAAAATCAAAACACAAGCAGGACAGCTGTAACTTAAGCACGAGTTAGTTATCTCTTAGTAAACATACACTGTTGCACTTGTATATAAAAATTATAATTTGCGGCTGTGAGTGTAAAACATACATAATATGAGAATAGAGATTTGATTGAAAACCAAAAAGACTGAATCATGAACAATAATAGTAAATCTAATAACATTGAGCAGAAAATCATTTTTAATTGTTACATCAGGTGGCTAATTTAATTTATGCTTATTTGATTATATGCCTATAAACATGCACAATAACAATATGCAAAGTTGTAATGAACTCCATCACTTACCAAACGTCAACATAAATTATTCCTGCGCTGACATTTTTGTAGGTTTATGGTAATTGCTCTGCTTTGCTTTTACCTTTATGACAACATAGCAGTATAAAAATAATCATCAGTAGTAACAACACCACTTTGCTGCAGAATTGTCAATCATGAAATGAAAGCTCTCTATGAAACTAGAATCACCCCCCCTGGGGTTTGTATGTTTCAAACAAGGAGTCTAGTTGCAGATGTCTAGGTTCATTGAGAGAGAGAAAAAAGGGAGTCAAATTGTTATTGTTTACACGTACTCAGCTCATGGCAAAAAAAGGGATGTAACAGCCATAACATCAACACAAAAAAAATATTTTTCTGGTTTGAGACAAAATTGTTGCAATGACATAAGATGATTATTGGAGAATGGATTTTGCTGGAATGCTGGAGGATGCTTCACGAAGTCGCCAAATAACAAGCAGCAAAGAAGAGTTTTAAAATCACAGTTGTGCTAGTGCTTCTGAGTACAATGAAAATGTGTAAAAGTGCCTTCTCATCTTCTTTTTCTGAGTAGTGGTGATGATACTGAAATTGAACTTGAATTTTTGGATTTTAAAATCTCTACATAACTTTATCGTCTAAGACTAAGTGTGAAATGTGTCACATTAAGCTAACTTTAGTTTTTATGGTATGGTTTAAAACTTTAAAAAATTTTTTTTTCAGATATCACAGTGACGTAGATTTTTTGCCCACATAACTTTTAATCAGTTCATCCTTGAGTCCAAAAAGTTATCTCAAGGTGTTCCTGATTCATCACGTTCACAAGAATAGAACAGATGGATTGACAGGCGGACGGATAAACGGGCAGATGGACAAAATGCAAACATAATACCTCCAGATATGGCCATCATCGGCTCAGGGGCAACAAAAACGCTGACTGCTTTAGAATGCTAATTTTCAAGCAAATACTGTTCCTACACTGCATCCATCATTTGATTTTCAGCTTTATTTTAAATAGAAAGACAACATTCTACAGAAGTGTTACAATATCCTGAATATAAGGTATCCTTTTTTTTTTTATCACAAATGAAAGTTTCAATTCATTCATGTGTGCTAGCAGGGACAACTCAACCTTTCACTTCCTGAATAGGTCTGAGCCAAGAGTAAGAGGCACCTCTATCTGAATGAGTGAGCACATCTGAACCTCTCGACAGTATAATGACTTTCTCTAATTGCCCACTGTGTGGCAAACCCTTGGCCCAGGAGATGTCCCTCTGACTTTTATTTAATGTGCCACATTACCATTAATGAACTGACTACTTTCTGTCTAAGGGCAGGACTGCAGCAAAGACGCTTATTGCTATGAAGAAACATCCAGAAATGAGCATTCAGAACACGAGCACTCATTTAGTGAAGACCGTGCTGCAGTAGGTGTGTGTGTGTGTGTGTGTGTGTGTGTGTGTGTGTGTGTGTGCGTGTCTGTGGTGGTGGTGAAAGATCTTGTAAATTTTAGTAGAGAGTTCTCCTACAAAAATCCTGCAAATATCCCTGACGTGGGTTATGCAAAAAATCAAAGAAAGGGAACAAAAGCCATGGTGTGCGCGGTATTGAATGAGGCTTGTTAAAATTCATGCACTATTTTGAAGATGTGTTTTTCTAAAGTATAAAACAGCTACTTGGTAAAATCAGAGCATGCAAAGTAGATGTCAACACCACTCAAAATGCATATTTTTTCTCTTTTGTTCTATCCCCGGCTGTCTTTGTACACTTTAAACACCATCACTCAGTCAGAAAGTGCTGATGCGTCCTGCTGTCCTGCTCAGGCTCACCTGCTGAAGGGTCCTCAGGCTTTTCTGTTTGGCTCCCAGGTTGCCTGCTCTCATGCCTTCTGGTCGGAGGGGTGCACGGTTCTCTGGTTTTATTTGTCATTCTAGGCACCACATCTGGAGGAGCTGTAAACCAGAATGAAATGCTTTACCATATCAAACCTTTCACCAAACCATAATCTCAGAGTGTAACCAGCAGTGCACACAGTTTACCAGATGTCGCTGGCTTCTCTTTTCCAGTACTGTAGACCCGCAGCTTTTTCGATCCCAGCTTGTCAAACACTTTGTCATTTGGTGGATGTGGCTGCAAACTGCCAGGTGTTCCTGCATTAAGTACTTTCAACATTACAAAGAACACTTTGTCATACAAAACCGTCAAACAAAAATGTTATTTAAGCTTGCCAGGAGCATATCTGCAAACTGATTATGCACAGTGAAGATCGCTGTTAATGAATGAAGGCATTTTACGAACTATGCTTCTCACATTCATTCAGTGCGGAGAAAACACATCAAACTACAATACATTCAGTTGGATTAAGCTGGATAACATTTTTTCTAATTTCATATTTGAAAACCAGAAGATGGTCAGCAAGGCTAGCCTATTCATAATAAACTCAACGCTTGTCATTAAAGTAAGTCAGTTGCAATAAAAAAAAAAGTGATAGAAATTGTTTGATATGATATCTGGATGCTGAGGGCACATTTATGTGTAGAAACCATGCAGACTTGATGAAACAGCATTAAGAACTTTTTAACAGAATTTTACCCTCAAGCAGAATTTGTGACCTTGGTTCTCCTTGTGATAATTTTTCACTCAGGCTGGCAGGGCTCTGACACTCTGCAGAAACTTTTTGGTTCATTCTACTGGATGAGGACCGCTGCAGGGAAAAGGAAAATAAATGTTTGTACACATTTATAACTTGACAAGATAGTCCAAATTAAGCCGAGTTATATGTGTTGTTATTAGATATTTGAGTTTACCGTATTTGAGACAAAGAGAGAGCATGTATCAGTTCCGTTTGTGGCAGGACTGCTCTTCATCACAGTTCGAGATTGTGGACCTGTTACCCTGGAACCGGTTGCTGTGTGTGAAACACCCTTGGGTTTTTTCCTTCTGTTACTGGGTGTTCTGGGAATGCCCGACTGATCAGAACCTGCAATGAAAGTCCAATTGTTGTTTAGATAAGATTTGGCTTCACTCAAGATCGTCTTACATCTTTGGTCATTTTTTTCAAATAAAACAACTGACACTATTCTTATTCAAATTCACTTTTATTTTTCTTTAAAAAATCAGGTTGTTGTTTTATGAAGTAAGCTGGAAAGACTTAAAAGACCTAAAGTACAAAGTCTACCAACAGGGGGTGCTATAAACACCTGTTTACCTTAAGTCCAGCTGCTGAATAAACAACCTAAACACAGATCACAGCTTTTACTTTTCACACAATGGAAATGAGAGGTTGCATTGAGACTGAACTTATTGAATTGTATGGGGTTAGGTTGGAGTTATGATAAGGTCATGACCTGACCCTGCTGTATCCATGCCAGGGCTCTTCAGGACTATACCTCAACTAGTGCTCACTGGTCTGATCCCCATCAGAGCACAGAGCACACTTAGGTTCTATAAAACAAAAAGGATGGTCAGGATTATACAGACCGAGCAGAGGGCGCAGAAGAAGAAAACATCTCCCTCCTTTCATGCAGCAGATTCACAGCTCAGCTTATGAACCAGGTTTGAAGGTGAGTACATTTATTATTTACACTTACACATGAAAATGATGAGGGAAAGATACTACACCTAAAAGAAAGCTGATTCTCGGATAAATATCTCAAGGAGTGATTTTTCATCCGTAAAAATGTTCTGACCTCGAGAAAAAAACAAACATCTGTGGTGTAAGAGCTAATGACGGTTTGTTTGTTGCTGCTCGACAAAAACTACCTGCTTACTTTTAACAGTTTCTGACAGATTGGGCACTGAAGCCACAACATTCACCGAGCAACTTTGTCACAGTGAAATGATATGCCTACTTTAATAGCAATCGGTTTAATTATGATTAGGACTGTTATGCTAATAATGCAGATGCTAATTATGAAAAGCCATTTCTTGTGTGAGCTTGCTGCTCTCTTCTTTGGGCATTGCCGGTTGACTCAACACGACTTCGACAGCTGTCAGAACAAATAAATAAGTGCTGATAAAAAGGCCACAGAGGCGGCGGAGCTGGATTACTGGTGCATGTCTTTTTATATGAGGAGATAATTGCAGCTCACTGAGAACAGGTGAGGTGCAAATGAACACAGAGATGAGAACCATGGGAATTTCATACGGGGAAAACAAATCGATTGTCATCCACGTCTCTTCTTATATCGCAATTTCTCCATATGACATCATTTTGATGATTCTCTGTGTATTTTCTGCTTTTCATTTGTAGATTGTGGCTGATAGCTTGTGTTGTAAATTCATTGTGTACTTTAAATTACTCTACAAACTACACATTGTGCAATTTTAGAAGATATTCACTAAATGGACTAAAGAAAATGAGACCATCTCAATAAAAAACTCACATATGAAGTTTTAATATCTCTTTCCAATATAAAGATGATGCTGTTTTAGTTTGCACTCTCTCCTGGGAGGACTTTCAGGGAGATTATCACCCATACAGCCACGACTAGTTATGTGCTGAAGGGCTCTGATTTTTGCAATGAGGGCTAAGTTGCATGCGTCTCAATACAACCCAAAGCTTTTGGATGCCTTTTAATCAGGAGAATTAATTTGGAAATGTAGGAATTCCCGTCCTCATTTCTTGACCTAGCTATGGGTGTGGGGGCATTGACATTTTATAACACATAAGGGACTCTTGAGAGCTGTACTTGTATCAAGTTTTGAATAAATTGGAAATAAGCCTAGTCAAAACCACAATTACAGTTTGAGTATTAAAGTTAAAGTTTTTTTAAAGTCAAACGTATACTATAGTGAATAATGCCCAGAATCAAGTATGTCTTCTTATTGGGTTATAACTATGGAGGCATTAATTTGTAAGTATGACTTTACTTTTAAGCTGGTAAAGGTGGGGATATCATAACTGTTTCATATACTGCTTGGTATCTTATTCTTATATTATTATGAAAAATATGATTTGGTAAAATAACAAGTTACAAAATCTATTAGATAAATGTAGTAATTGAAAAGTACCCACAAGTACCCTACAAATTGTGATAATGGACAGTGGTTGAGTAAATGTACTTAGTTTATAAATCATTTGACATTAATGTGGTTTGCTCTTACCTACCACAGTCAGAGCTCAACGGTCCAGCCCTCTCAGCTGCCTTCTGTAAACTCTGCATGTTGAGCACCTGAGTCACATGGCTGACACCTAGTGGGAAGTGGCACCCACGAGGTATCAAGTCCATCAGAGCAGAACCACTGAGGGAAATATCTAGATAAAACCAAACAACATAAACAATCTCTGATTCATCCTGATTATAGAATAAACCAAAAAAAAAAAAATCATTAGATGTCACATCACCCATTAAAGGTTCAACTTTGATACATAGAAAGATACAGAAGTAAAAACTGTATTTACTGGCAGGTGTGTAGATGTGAACTAAGTAGCCAGCACCGAGTGCAGCTCTACTGCAGAGATTTATGTGAGTTTAACTCAAGAAAAACACCAATAAGCTCTAAGCCATCTATTACAGAAAAGAGCAAACTTTTTTTCTAGAGAGACACGATAACAAATTCATGAAATGTATTAACTAATACCAAAATCTACTCATATGTTATCTTTTACAAACCACTGAGGGGATTCGAGGTAATCTGATAAACTAGGTGATAAACTTCATTACCATCATATGAAACTCCTGAGGGCTCCGGTTTGATCGTGAGGATTCTGCGGACTTTACAGGTAGCGAACAAAGTGATTCCATCCAGTGCCAAAAATCCTTTGAACAGTTCATCCGAGTATGATATGAGGTCGATGCACAAAGTAGACCACTGCACAAATAGAAACAATATTATTCCATAGTAACAAGGACACAGCTGTCATGAACACAAATAATAAAAAAGCACAAAGCTCTACAGCAAAGTGTCAAATACCAGGTGGATACTTACGATATTGCGTTTCAATCCTACTAAAGGTATCTTTGCATGCAAAAGAGTGGCAGACAACTCTTTGTGCACTGTTGATAAGTGAAGCCTTCTTTTGAGGTGCTGTGAATCAGTTATTCTGTGTGTAACAAACAACAGAACATATAGATGCAGAGCATGAATGGTGTCACTGAAAAGTCATGACCAGTGAGAACACCACAGGCTTTCCTTTGTTTCTAACTGATTTTCTCAAAGGTGTTTTTACTTTTATCTACACAATGAGCTGTCAGGAAGAAGAACAACACCAACTCTATTACCCCAGATTCATAGATTCATTTTGTATTTTTTAAGGAAAATAAAAGATATTGCAACTTTTATATAGAGAGCATGTTATATTGTAACAGTACGTTTTTCTAGCGATGCTTTAATAATTCCTGGTTTTACACAATAATAATTTATACTTTATCTGGACAGCAGCACATTCACTTGAATAATTCACTACTCTGACTTTGTATGAAGCGTGATCAAACATGAAGACATCTGAGCCTTTTGACGATCTTTGTTGTATAAGCTGTGTTTTATTGATTATTAGAACACTGATAACACACAGTGTGAAATTATTTTGCCTGCTTTTAATGGACGACTTCAAATAGAAATCCACACATTAAACTCAGTTTTACAAAGCATACTATTCCTTTTCTATATAATGCAGTCCAATTTACTTTGTCTGACAAGATAAAAAAAAAAACCTGCTTTATAAAAAAAATAGTTCAACAATATTTAATCAAATTGCTTTTTAAGCAATCCTTGCTAATATGATGCAGTTTCTCCCCAGGCCACAGGCTTTCCTACCACATATAAATTAGTTTTATTTTATTTTTTTCCCCCCAGTAGCCTGTAGGGAATTCACCTTGATTCTGTAATTATCATATGTTCTTAACTGGGAATTATAATTAACAGTTCTCTTAAATGAGAGTCATATTTAAAAGGGTAAATTTACAGTCTATGGCTACCATATTGGCAACAAAACAATAATAAATGTGCCTTATAAACTATAGGCCTAGATGTATTGAAATCTTATTGAAACACTTTCAAATGCTGTTCAAAGGTAGTTGCCATGTCCTGTACAAAGTATAACAGTATGTTTTTTTTACTTTTTGCAGTACTTACACAAGCTCTATGGAAAAATCTTTTAGCTGAGGGATATTCACTTGAAGGACCAAGAATCTTTGGAGAAGCCTGACTATGAAAAAACAGACAAAGAAGAGAATTACTCTGAACATGTAAGAATAACAAAGCGTCATTTACAAATACATTCTGGTATGGATGTGACTTACGAGACATTTTCCCATTCTCTGGCATTTGCATCTTGACTGTCTGGCTGCTTCCTTCGAGGCAGTAAACAAATCCTCGGACTTCTTTATCATACTCCTAAACAAAGAAATAAAAAAAGAGTCCTTTAAAGAGTTAAGTGGGACCAAGTTTTTTGTGTGGAGCATGTTTCTGTAGAGCAACTCCTGCAGAGGTTTTTATTTAATGAGGTTTGAGATGGTATGACAATATGTCAAAAACAGCTCTCTGACCAAAAAATCCACTGTCTGATCATGAGGAGTGATGAAAAATGTTTGTAGCAGTGTTCAAGTCATTTAAATAATCACATAAAGGCAAAGTGTTTCCCTGATAATGGGATTCTATTATTGCATAAGTGAATATTTGCCCTCTCTCTCAACCAATCTCACAAACAGTTTCAATAGGCTATGTGATGCAAGGCTGTGGATTTAGGTTAACATTACTCAGTGATTCATTAAAAAAAATATTAACGTGGACCTTCTATAGAGAAAGTTACCTTTGGAAATGATCGGTCAGTTTTTGATGCATCGCTTGATTGATCATGTAGGGGGGTGATTCAGAATTGTTAAACTGTATGATGTCTACTTTACTTTCTGTACAGTGATAGGTCTACTTAAAGACTAACTAAATTTGACTTTAGTAGGACCTAATAGTCATCGTGTTTCATCGCCAAAACAAAGTCCATAATGCAACTTTAAAAAACGCACCTTGTGTATGGCCGAAGGTCCTCCGCTAAGTTTCCATTTAGCTACAGGGTCTTTTCCCTGTCCACTGAAAACCTCCACCGCTGATCCACCCTGCCAGAAACAACACCGTGGTGTAATTTTCACTGTTCTAATGCAGCTTTTGTTACACCACCGGGCAAAAGCTCACAGCAGACACAACATGCTGCATCGTGTTATTAACGATGAGCACATACTGCGTTAGCTAGGTTAACACGGTTATAATAAACTTACCTGGTAATTATTCTTGAACATTTTACGTGACGTCACGTCAGTCGACGCTCGCGTTTACCTTTCTTTGATAATAAAAAAGGATTTCGGTAGACACACTGAAATGCATACGTCGTTACAAAGTTTAAGGAGCGTTACCCATAAAAGCAGCGCATTTGATATTTTTTAAGCAGCAGTTATGGGACACCATTTTGGCTAACACAGGTCACCATGGTTACCAGACGCTCCCAACAATCTGACGGGCTGCCATGAACGTTATGATAACCTGTAACAAAGTGAGCTTCTGCTCTTTTAGCGCCCTACAGTAGGCCTCACTCATTCATTAACAAAAAGTACATCCCCTATCTATAAATTATAGCCCATTTAAAATTGTTGAATTATATTTTGTTTGGCTCTTGGACACCTAAATTTGGTCTTTTTAAATAGGCCTTTTGGGAAAAAACAAACGTCAACCCTCGTTTCCTCTGTGTTTACTGTCTGAAATTTGATTTGACATGTAGGCCTCTTGTAAAATTCCATATTGTAGCCTAACTGCCTCATGTTGGTTTTACAAAGAAAAGTCTTCACATTTTTTAATATCAGTTTTTATTCCAAGGCCCTTAAATCAGGGCAGTAGCCTATAGGCTATTCAGGCTCTTGTTTTTCTTCATTCTGATGGCAAATTGTGTTTTTTTTTCTCTTACCTTGACCTAAAGGGAACAAAAAAATAATTTCTAGTAGCCTACCAGACAATCACTTTTAAGGCTTTTTACAGAGTGGGATAGGATTTTGTAAAGATAGGCTAGAGATGTTTCTCAACAGTTATAGGCTATAGGCTAAAGAGGTCTGTATTAAAGTAGTAGCCTATATCCTCTTGAAATGCAAAAAAACAAACATAAAACGTGTTGTTTCATTGTCATTAGCTTTGTTTACCCTGGCAGCAGTGCTATATACAGATCAAAAAGATGTCTTTTTAATTAGCTACTAAGGGAGACCAGATCCGGAAGTACTACTGTATGGCTTACAGCTTATCAACATGTTTTGCATGTATCTGACTTCAAACATGTGATGGTCTCAGTTATTTATGGATATAGAACAAAAGATTACAGAAACAATAAATCTGTCCAGTCACACCTGCGACTGCAGTTGAGTTTCATTGTTCCTGAACAAACGCCATCGCACACTTTCATATCTTCGTCCCAGTTTTCCTTGTGTTGGATTTCTTGTTTTCAGAATTGCTGTCCTTATTTTAAAAAGGATCTTCAGATGTTGTAGCAAAACCTTAGCTTTTTTTCTCTGGAAACATTTTCAGAATAACTAACGAGAATACATTACAGGAAGATGAATACAATATGTTACAATAGTAGAGAGGACAAATCTCTCATTGTCATTTTATGAGTTGTTGGTCAAGTCTAAACCCCTCCTGGAGGGGTCATACAACAATCTATAGGAAAAGTACTAATGGAGTTGTGTAACACAGACATAAGACAGGAGGTACCAATGGATTTTTCCATTAAAATGTTACAGACGGTGTCGACTTTGCAAAGTTTGAGGTTTAAAACTCCTGTGATTAGTTGTTGGCTGGTTATGAAAGGGATTGAAATGAATACTGATGCCTTTTATATGACTTAGAAGAGCAAACCAGACCAGCAGGAAAAACAGTGATTACTTTATAGTTCATTTTAATGCCTGTTTCTGTGGCTACTGCAAAGTACTTTGATTTTGCATCAATAATGGTGACCCCTGTGAACAAAATGATGTGTCTGAATCTTTGCTGATCCTATATTGTATATGAAGCATTATGTAATATTGAAAAATAAAATAAATCCTTGAATAATCTTAAACTGTCAAACAGTTTGTTTTCTCATAGTCCACTGCATAGCTCATTGCACCTTTTGTACATTTTGTGTTTTTTTTATTTTTTATATTTTAAATGTTTAAATTCTATTTTATACATTGTAATAGCTTCTTATACTGTATTATTTAAGTTGTTGCTAGTTCTGCTTTATTTCCTTGTTAATTGTTTAGCCAGTCAAATTCCTTTATGTGTAAATGTACTTGGCAATAAAACCCGATTCTGATTCTGACATTACTCACTGTGAATCTCTTCTTTGCAACAAATGAATTATTTCCTCTGACACAGTTGTAGAGAATAATCAGTCATCTTTCTGATGATATAATTTGCTTTAGTATCACATAAAGAGGCATTGTCACGGGTCAACCCCATGCCCTCTGAAGTTATACACACACATGCATGTTCTAATGTTAAAACAGAAACTCAAGCCGGCTGAGAGGCCTGTGTTAATGTTAGCTTAGCATGACTAGCAACTAGTACTTTTTGTGAATGACTTCTGACATAACTTAACGGGGCTATATGTAACTTTAAAAAATACTGCGTTTGTAGTGATATCGCATGGCCGTTAGGTGAACTGCACCAGTAACCTGTTGCTCGCTCTCCCTCACGTGCTCATCATATGTGCTCGTATGTACACAAACGAGCGTCGTCATCGGCCGTGAAACACTGGATATTTACCGGCATAATGTTTACAGAGGTCATACACGTGTGAAAGTCTGTGAAGGAGTCTGTGTGTCTGTATTCATTCTCCATCCTACAAACGACAGGCTCTGCAGGCTCTGACTGAGAGCAGGAGTGTGTGATGAGTTTGTCCGCCTTTGAGAGCTCCTAGGATTGAAGTGTGTGGAAGACGGCCTCTGGCTGTGGAGGTGAAGACCGGGAGTGTGTGATGAGTTTGTTCTGTTGATCTCTGTAAGCGGAGTGAGGAGGACGTTGAGAACGTGCATAAAATGTCACTACCTGGAGCTTTCGCAGAAAATACGACCAGGGGAAACATTTTATACAGGCAACACATATAGACAGTGAACATCTACTTTTTCACATCAGTTAACCGTTCGCTTATTAATGGGCAATAAAAAACGATTTATACATGTAAAAAGTTACATATAGCATTAAGAGTAACTCATTGACAAATCATTTCAAACATTGTATTTTCAAGCAAAAGAAAACACACATGGACTATTTTCACATTAAAACATTTTATTCATTGTTACACATATCAAATATATCTTTGTAAGTCACCTGTTGCTCCACAGACTTGCTTGCACTCTTTCTCAACCGGGAACTGTCAAACAGAGGTGAAGCCAGCCTGTGGCTTATATGGGGCTGTGCAAAGTGTAAGATTCCATGTTTTGTAGAGGTGGAGGGGGGTTTAGGTTGTTGAGATTACATTTTTTTATTCAAATGGCTGTTTAAGTATTTACTCAACTGAAATGTATTTTGATATGATTTAAGCTGTATTGCAGATTTTTTTTTGTTTTGTTTTGTCTGCAGAAGAGGTTATACTCTACTGAGAGTAAATTGATTTCCAACCCCTTTTGGTAGGTGCCATCTCCTATATATGAGGAGGCTTGAGGGCCTTGCAGGTAGTTGGAGGTTGGAGTGGCACAGTGTTGGATGACAGTAATCAAAGAGTGTACAGAACTGTTTAGAGCTCAGTCTCTTCTTTTGTTTGTCACTTTTTGCATTTTGTTATTTTTCTTGCAAGTATTATTTTTCATTTTTACATTTTTCTCCAGACCTTCACTGTGCGTATTGCTGCACTTGATTTTTCCACTGTAAATAAATTGACTTGGACTGCATTTCTTTTAATTTAATGCTTTAATTATACTAACGCGTACCTTCCTTGTTGGCCTTCATATTCCTCTACTTTTTTTTTTTATACAGTAAGGGGGTCAAAAATCCCAAACTTTAACTAAATGTTACCTAGCAGAATACTGCTTTTGTACTAAATGTGAAAAGACATATTTCTCATAGAGGTATTTTAAAGTCAATAACATATTATTTTGTAACCATGGTGATATGTCATTTGTTGTATTTTTTTATTATCTAAAAAGCTTCCTAAGCATTCATAGAACTTACAAGATGATGCTCTTAACATGAAGGGTGTTTGAAGTGATGGCCACCTCAGCGGTAACTAACTCTTAACTCCGCCACCTCTGTATCACTGCTGTATTATGACTCTCAATGCAGAGCTGTGAAAGACGGAAACAGCATCAACAGTGCATGGCACAGTGAAAGTTTCATAATGAACTTTTTTTCTCTATACAGGAATGGCTTGACACTGATTGGGACGGACAGCCTCATTAAAAGAAAGCCTGGCATGCGGTGAACACTGACGAAGCCGGTATGGAGAAATCAGTTAATAAATCAGCGCTTGTTAGCATACTTAATTATGACTAATTATTCACTCATTATTTTGAAAAGGATCTATTAATTTGCATCAGTCAAAACACATCAATTAGTGTAGACAATGTTAGTTTTGATATTCTGTGGAGTGACAGTAAGACAAGGTGTTACTTCATTGTTGTAATGATTGCATTCATGCTAATATTCCCTTAAGGTTTTTTATGATTAAACTTTGAATGCCGTCAAGGCTCCAGAATTACGAGCATCACAACCAAAAAGCAGCATTCTATTAAGACAACATTTACTGTCAGTTTTTTTCTTGAAATAGATGTTATGGGGTATGAGGCTTAAGTGTGTGCAGGAAAGGACCCTTACAGATGAGAAGCCTGACTGAAGTGCATCTCTACATAGCATACTGTACAGCAGCTGCTCTGTAATCTTATTTGTATTGATCCTGTCTAGGTTCTCCCCCCTAATGGTTATAGTTAACGAAGCATGAGCTTCTTTCAGAGTAAAATATGTAATCATTCACTACTAGAAAGGCCAGACAACGCTTTCCCAGAAACCTATATGCACTGTACAGCATTTTTTGCTTAAATCCAAAGGTCAAAGTTTCCTTTTGTACAAGTGAATGATCAAAACAATTATCATTCATTGAATTGAATAGGCTTTGCTTTTGGAAAAAAGCTTCTTGATTACCATCAAAAAACAATGCTGTAAGCTGGGAAATATTAGGTTAGATAGGTGACATATATCGTCAAATCCCTGATAGTTAATTTCAATTTGTGAATGTAAACATAAATCGTTTATCAAGGTTACCACAGGATTTCAACATCATCTTGCTTTTTTTGAGCTATTTGAATTTGCCATTTGAAAAATTTGAAAGAATGTCAGACCTATTATTGTCTTATTTGCATTCAACAAGTAAGAGCCATATTTATAGATTTGCTTTTTTAACGAGGAATAAGATCTGTTAACACACCTTAACAGTATCTTACCCCACTTAACCTGACTGAACTTGAACATGTAACATGTATTTATAGAAACTCGCCCTCACACAGGTCCACGAAGACCAACCAATCAAAGTGAGGAGTTGATAACAAGGGTCATTACTGTCTTCCATGTTCTCACTGGTGGCAAGTAGGACAAACTCTGAACCACTGTGACCTGTCTTTTGTCTTCCACAAAGCCCCAACGCTAACCTTCAATAGAAACTACCTGGGAAAATGTTACAGCTATATATTCAGATTGAGATGAGTTAACAATGACACAATATAAAACAGCTGCATTTGAGTGAAACTGTGATTAAAAGAAAGATGGCCTGTGAGGTTTCAAAGATCCCATATTATACTAATTTTCACCTTTCATATTGTCAGTCTGTGAAACATATAGAGAAGCTTTGCTTGATTTGCTTCTTTATCTTGTATTGGTGTCCGTAAAAACCTTCATTTCAGCCTCTGCCTGAAACTGTTTGTTTCAGCTGCTGTCTCTTTAAGGCCCCCCATCACGTGCCCACTTTGTTCTGCCAGCTCTCTTGAAGCCTTCCTGGGGGCAGAACGCTGCAGGGCTGCCAGGGGAGGGCTGCTCTCCGGGGATGGGAGAAAAGAGCCTATGTAAGAGGTTTCAACAGCTCACGTAGAGGCCTGAAGCCGTCCTGTGAAATCCTTGTTTTCATATCGGGGAACTATCGCATTATTTGCAAAAACAAACTGTTCAGCGCACTCTGCAGACTTATCCAGGGATTACTCCAAAAGACATTTGCCTCATGATTGGAATTGCCAATGGTTAGTATGGGCCTCCAGCGTTGTGACACTATACTGTATGCAAGATTTACAATGGGGATCAACAAAATAGGTTAACTTTAACTTGAAGCTTAAAAACATGATAGACAAACCATTGGCTATATTTTGTTATACACAGTCTGTAATGTTGGTTCAATGTCCCACTACTATGGCAGATCGCTGTGACAGTTGAATAGAACTCGGGCATTTTTATCCATTATAAGAACCTTTTCGTATTCTACATTTGAATATTATGAAATATGGCCAGTTTAGCTGAAAGAAAACACCTGAGTAAACATGCATTTCACTGAAATGTAATATCTTGCTATTTATCTTGCTTGTGCAGCTGTGCACAAAGATGGAGCGGGTCGTTATTGGGAGATTCTAGTTTGTACCTTGGCTCCTCCATTCGGCATATCTGAGCAAGATACTTAAACCCAAATTGCTCCTTAATGCAAAGCCATTGGTTTATGTATGACATTCGATTCTGATGGGCAAGTCTTGCTTGACAGCCTCTATCATTACTGAATGAATGTGTGTGTGAAAAGGTGAGTGGAGTATTATGTAAAGCTCTTTAAAAGTGCAGTGCATTAAAGATTGATATGAAAAAACAAACGCATATAAGACGCATTGAAAACAAAATAGTTAATCACATAAGATTGTAATGAATACATTAGATCAAACTTTTTTTTATTCTTTACATTTTATTTATAACTTCAATATGGTGAAAAATGTAATGCTTTTGAAGGAATGGAAAAGTTATCTAAAAAGGTTATTTGACGTTTGACACCAGGGTAGTGAACTCACCTGAGTTTTTTTAAACTAAAAACAGAATGATTAATTTGCAGTTACTTAATGTCCTTAAAAAATAATGTGAATATTGAGTTAAAGGCAGGGTTGATAAATTTCTCCAGATAAACTTTTAAAGATTTTGATTGAAATTGTCTTTAGGTCCTGACAGAAATTAATAATTCATGTGCTCTGAAAAAGGAATGAAGAAAATCTGTCATCCGTAGCAAGTGTAATCCTGTAAAGATTTCGAACAATGTCTGCCACGAGGTACCAATTTGATGGACCAATCATGCACGAGCCCAGACTCAAAGCGTGAGGTCCGCTTCTGGACCAACAGCGCTTGTGCATGTAAGTGAGGGGCTTGGCTTTTGGGGAGCACAGAGGGGAGGAGGTGGGTGTTGACAGAGCACTAAGGTAATGCTACTTTCAAAATCATGCTAGTTTTTGAAAAATACCAACCCTGCCTTTAATGATTAAAAAATGAATGAGGTTCTCATTCCCCACTGTATTTAACTCAGGCTGTGAAGGATGTGTCTGCAGCTCTATCTCATTGCAGTTGGTCAGTTGGTTTCACCTAAATTCTCCTCAATGATTTTTTTCTTTGGCTGCTGTGTTCCAATCAAATATCAACCAGGATTAGAAAACCTGCACTGACAAGTGTGAGCTGGGAACAGATAATGAGCAAGTGACTGTCATTAGCCGGAGGCTTCAGTCAAAGTCAGTCAAATCTGTGTCATAATGGAAGTGTTGATTAATTTGTCAAAGAATCCTGTTTCCAAATTACATTTCATTGGTGCTCCAAAAGAATCGGGCACCTCTCTGACAGGTGATATTTCACATGCATGGTTGCAGACACACAGGCTGCTTTCAGAATTGAAAGATTTAGTGAGCGGGAATTTGGATAATCAAGTCTGTCACGAGAGGGTGGGGGATGTTTCTTATTCTGCAGGGCAACAGATAAATGGGTAGAACTCACACAGTACTACATCTAAAAAGCTGTCCTTCCTTCTGTGTCTTTCATCTATAACTCAAACGTGGCCAGAGACGAGGCTGTGGAGAAGAAGAGATTGATGACTGTGTCTGTGAAATGCAGACACTAAGCTGGTGAGCTTTGAATCGGCTGGGACCATGAGGCACATGATGAAAATACATTGCCTTTGTGATCTTTTTGAAGAAAACTGGGGAGGTCTACAGCAGGTTACAGTAGCTTAGCTCCAAAAGGGTAATGATGAAAAATGGACTATGCCACATTAAGTCACTCATGCTCGACTACCCAACCCCATTTTTTAGAGCAGTAGGCCTACTTAAGTCTGCGGTTTCTGTCCAATAGTGACCTTGACAAGGAGAAAGTTATAAGGTAGCAATTAGGATCTGAACTACGCCTACTCTCTCTTTGCAGTTTTTCATGTCTTTATTATTTTTATTTTACCAGGAATTGCCATTCCCAAAATAAAGGACATGCCTATGTCACCACCTTATTTATTATATCCCTACATTTTAAACATAATATCAGTGTATGGTTATATGTAAATCATCTGTTTTAGTTTTAAGTCAGTATCATCGAGTATACTCAACATAAAGTACTGTAGATATTATTGAATAGACTGTTTAAAATCAAGAATAGCTAGCTGACCAGCCATATAATTGTACTCAAATCCCAATTGAGGATGTGATATGATAGCTTCTGTGTGATTGTGTCATTATTGAAGCTTGTGTGTTACAGGTGCTGTCCTGGTGTTGAGAGGATAAAGCCTGGCTCACACTGCAGGATAATTGGGCCGATTTGAGCTCCGATTCTTCCTTCCCGACAATCGCAGGGTCGCTCCCGACTCAAGGCTGCTCGGACCCGATTATCTGCTCAGATTATCTTTTGGTGTGAGTGGTACAAAGATCCAATCTTAACGTCCTCGATCTGCCCAGCGATCGTCGGGGACACCCCGATTTATTTCAAACATGTTTAATATTTATCATTTAAAATCTTGACGTTTACCACATGAAAGGGTCCGGCAGAAGTAGTGTGTGACTACAATATAATGATGAGAGACAAGGGAGGACTGTAGTCATGGCAACCAGCGGCAAGATGCAACCTGGCGTTTTTTTTTTTTTTTTTTTACTTTTCTGTACAGATAATCAGTGCAGCACTTTTCTGAAACTTGTATCCATATATCTACGATTGTATCTACTTTCCTCTATCCTACAACAGCCAACCGCCGTCCGTTGGAGTTTTCAAATGAAACTTTATTAACAACTGTCAACACTCCGTCACAATTTCACTCGTACAGTGTGAGCTCTCCAGCCGTGTCCGACAATCGGGTCGTACAGTGTGAGCACATAAATCTCAAGGTGTGGTCGGGCGTCGTAAACGATTCAGTCGTACAGTGTGAGCTGACATACCACCCCGACTTTTATACAATCGGGGATAAATCGCACAGTGTGAGCCAGGCTTAAGGCAAATAAAGGCTGCTCTTAGTGCTGTGCATTTTTCATTCTTATCATTTTGTCTTTCTTCTTCTGTATTAGGTCATTAAACTTTTATATTCTCCAAATGGCTAAAAGAAACATTGAAAACTCTGATTGTGACAATTAAATGTCTGCTTGCTAAACAGTTAAATGAATTGTAAACAGAGGCTCTGACTGTGTCACTGTCACTATGGGTACTCACTTTGGATACAGGCTGATATGTAGGCAACACATTAATTATAGGACAGTTTCACCAGATATGCTTTGTAGGCGTCCAATTCTCAGGAGATAATGAGCAGCCAATCAGAGTTAAAAGTTTAGACACACACACAGAAACACACACACACACACACACACCAAACAATTGCCTTGTTTTGGTGTTACAATATCTCTGGTATTGTTCATCTTGAAAAATCTTTTTTAGATTGTTTTTGGCTTTTAGTTCATCTGATGAAAGTCAGGCTGTTGTTGTGTGAAATGCTCTCTGGTATTACATTCTACCTAAAGCAGTCAAAGCAGAGAACAGGCTGTCTTAGCTTGGATTGAAAATGATGTATCCTGTCTCATTACATTTTGACATCCAAAAAATCGTGTATAGACTCGAGGACATTTTATGGCAAAAGCAATCACTGCTGAAATTCCCTCTGCCACGTGGCAAGAGCTGGCAACACCAAACTGGCAGGGTGGCACGACTGGAAACTCATCAGGTTCTAATAATGCACTGGCAAGGTGGGTGAGAGGGACAAATGGGGAATTCACAGGCCTCACTAAATTCATCTCTGATTGGACTTATTGGTTGTTTATGCTGATTTACTTAAATCTCATTCTTTATGCAGTGCTTTTGAATATGTTGGAGTAAGGTGTACTAAAACATTCCATGTTATTGATTGATTAATTGCTTAATGATTGTAGTTTACCTCTTTATAAGGTTATTTTGTACAAAACAATATACAGTTACAATGAAACGTTTTCATTTGAGCTTAACTGAACAATGGGCAAACTGAACTGTGACCGATCAGAGGCCGCTGATTGAAGGCAGAAGGTCTACAGCAGCGGTTCCAACATGCTAATGTATGCTAATGTGGCACAGTGAAAGTTTAAAGGGGTGCAGTTGCACATGATTAAAACCCTGCCCACCTCTTTATTATTGATGACACGTTTGAGTCCAATTTTGAATTCACCTTCACTACAAGGCAAAACACCATCACATTAGAATAACTAGCTCAGCTCAGCTGCCTTTGTTTGCCTCTATTGTTTGTGCCTCTGTTTGTTATATTGCATTCTGCCTATATTATATACTGCTTTACTGAGTCTCTCCAAGCAACCTGCAAACTCTGTCTTTTTAGTTCTAAAACATTTTTTATATACAATATAAAATACAAAGTGATTTATTTTTTATTGACAGATGCCACTGTTTATATCTAAGTTGCTTATGGTGTTAACATTGTACTTTACAACACATGCTTACTGCGCTAACAACTTGCAGTCCGTTAGTAGTCTTTAATAGCAGGCTGGCTCTTTCTCAGTTTGTATTTGTGTCCCCTCTCTGTGAATCCTTATTTCTATACTTAAAAATTCTGCTACAACACATCCCCACAGACTTGTCCTACAAGTTTGAAAAATCATCACAAGAACTCAACATCATGTCCAGACAGCAGCCCTGTAGTCTACATGTACTGTGAAGAAAGGAACTCTACAAGCAGTTCATTTTATCGATGTTATTGATATTTTATTAATTGAACAAGTCAAGCCCACAGTCCAACTCAAGCTGCAAGCAAACTGTGTGCTCATTTATTGAGAGGTTTGCTGTTTGCTGGACGGTCAGGAAAACTGTGAAGCTGTGAAAAGAAGACCAATTTTCTAACCAGCTCTATTCTTTTCATGTTTTTGGACGGCATTGAATAGTTTCAAGTCTGGTTCATTCCACCAGCCTTTGTAAAATAGAATAATAGAGTTTTGCAGCTGTATTTCTGTGTATGTGGTGTGTGCCTGTGTTTGTTGCAGAGAGCTAGAGACAGAATTGGTTATTTTCTGTGGTGGTTGGCGTGGCTTCATTGAGAGCTCAGTGCTTGTTTTGTTTAACCCGACAGCTGCACATTACTGGCAACCCAGAGCACACCTAAACCACCGGCCAGCTATGACTGCTCTGTCTTTTCTTTTAATTCTCAAGGGATCACAGTATTACGTTTTCCTTGTCATTTTGTTGTTAGTCTCTAGAAAATTTCAGGTCTAATTTGAAACAGTTCTCTTTTTAATTTCAGCATTTTACCACATAGCTGATGTCGTGGACTTGATTTCTTGTATAGTAGATTCTGGTTCTCTTTGTTGTTTGAGTACAACACCATGGGGGCCGGTCTGGCAGTGTAAGTGTTTTTCCTGCAGGATGAGATTGCTCAAATCAAATTTTAGTTTATAGGATACCTTGAATGTTTTTTTTGTTGCTAATAACCTTTATCCTTTCCAAGGTTCGTAAAACTAAAAAATTATGTAACCATCAAATACTGTGTTTGAGGCAATATATTTTTTTGCAAAGTTTGTCCTTGAATCACCTTGACTTCATTTAAGTTACAAAGTGTTCAGTTAGAAAAGGAAAACCTAAGTTTTTTATGCACAGAATGAAGCATTTCTCTGCTGTAGATGTGGAACACATTTAAAACATTCAGGATGACCCTCAAATGAAAATCAAGTTTTCTCTGAAAACATCAAATACATTAACATGACAACTGGACTTAAGCTGCAGGCAGATCCAGTTACACCTCAGCAACAGGGCATAAACTAGAGTATGCATGTGAATCCCTTGTCCTACAGTTTTCAAAATACGTTATTTTGATGAACAGAAATTTGTTAGGTTATTCAAAATACCTGAAGAAAAAATAGTTTCTAAAATCAAGACTTACAGTTTGTTTAACCCTCTTCTTGCATAATCCTGTCATTTTGTTTTCTCGCCTGATTAGGGTTATCAAAAATATTTTCATTTCGCAGCACAGATGGCCTAGCGGTTAGGTTGCTCCCTATGTACACAGGCTAGTCCTCCAAGCAGACGGCCTTGGTCCAAGTCTGGCCTTTGGCTCCTATCTGCATGTCATTAACTACTCTCTCTCTCCATGGTTTCCTATATCCACTGGCATATCCAATAAGGCCAGAAAAATACATCTTTAAAGTATACATATTTTCAGTTCAAGAAAATCAACCAACTTCATAGTCAATGGTATCATCAGCCACTAATGAATTAAAAGAAAGAGGTGTGTTTTTTGAGAGCCAGTCTGCATTGACACCTACTTCTTCCTACTTCCTGTCACACATTTTCTCAGTTAGCAACTACAGACTAGGTACCCTGTGAACAATACAGCAGACCCTCTCAGCATTAATGAACAACAAAATTATGTGGGATAGACACAAAGAAATGACATCAGAAGTACGTGTCAGAATATGATGGGAAGATAATGGCTGCTGTGAACTGAAGTGTGTTTGCCACTTTTGCTTCTACTCGCCTTTAATGAGGAGCTGCCAAATCACACAACTCACCTTTTTTTTTTAACTCCTACATCACAGCTTAACTGCAGGTATGTTTTCATGATCTCTGTGTCACTGCATGTAAATTACTATTAATCAAAACATGACACATGCTTTGTTCTCATTAGTGCCAGGAAAAAACAAGTTTTAACTAACTTATTGGTATGCTGTAATCCCTGTTGGTCATTTTAATTTAATTTGCTTCTGAGTATGAGCTATTTGCTGAAGCAAGCTATATCTACAACACATGCCTGCACATAATAATGCCCGATCCACAGGGGAAATTTGTTCACCTAATATGCTTGCATTGCCACAAGCAAAGATTATCTAATGCAATGTAGTTATTCTTAAGTGGTGTAAAGTTGTGTGAGTAAGGAATAATCCATGAAGCCAAACACAGTTGGATGTCGATGCTATAAAAAAAATGGATGGATGTCTCTGCATCTCCCAGTGGTTACATATTTTGGTAAAAAGATATTTAAAACTGAAATTTTATACAACAGTTAGTTCCAGCCAAGTAATCTGGTTGGTCAAGAGACGCTCTTTGAGTGTTGACTTTTTGAACTTTTCACTATGTGTATCACTCTGCCTCGGCTGCACTGAATACAGTAAAATAACATTACAGCAAAACAAATTTGTTGTGAATTGTGAATTATAGAGCTGGTTTCTCAAAATCACACTGTTTACCGAAGCACCTGTCAGCAGACTCTTTTTTTCACTGGTTGCAGTATAATTGGAAATATACAGATAAATATACACAATACAAAGTATCTGGTTTACTAAAAAAAGTGAACACACGCACACACACATTTCACCGGGGCAATTTTTAAATGCTGACAGTCAAGTCTGTAATTCCAGACGCAGACAAACAGCTTTAAGTCTGATCAGACACAGGCGCTGACAGGCAGTGCACAGAGGCAAAGCACAACATCGACAGCTGTTCTTCAGAATTCTAATCAGCATGAAAAACCATCGTAAATATCGTCATCGTCATTTTCAAACTAAACCATCTTCATCATCTTCATCATCATCATCAAAATGAATACGTGTGTAGGTGTTCATGAAAGAGCACAATCTTTAGCTTTTTTTTTAAAGGTGCAAAGGGAATCTGCAGATCAAATGGAGTTTTTGTAGTTTGTTCCACCACCAAAAGTGGTGAAGAGTCTAGTTAGAGACTAAGGGTCCTGTTGTGAAGGTTGGATCAGACACCCTTCAATGGCAGAGCGTAGTGGGCGGGAGGAAGTGTAGACCTGGATGATAGAGTTTAGGTAAGGAGGAGCCGCTGTTGCCGCTGTTTTGTAAGCAAGCAGCGGGGTTTAAAATGGATGCGAGAAGTGACTGGGAGCCAGTGGAGGGAGATGAACAGCGGAGTGACTCTTTTGGGTATGTTGAAGACCAGTCGCGCTGCTCCATTTTGGATCATCTGCTGTGGTTTCATAGTGCAGGTAAAGGAAGACGGATCATCTGTACTAAAATGAATAAAAAACGTAAGAGCAACGTATTCCAAAAGACAAGTAAAAGGAATATTTTTTTGCAGTGTGTATTTTAGAAATAATCGATATAAACCATAATGCGTTTGGATGACTTGATTTGATACAGAACACAATGGCTAAATTGTTGGCATTTTCCCAAGCTCAGCATTAGGGACAGCATATAACATTAAAGGGCATGTTGTGATCACTGAATGAATATGTCCTGCACCCTGCCTCACAAGCACAAGCACAAGCACACAAACACACACCCGACCCAACTACAGACCTTTTAGGGATTCAGTTGTCAGGAGTTGTTGCATCGAGTCAGTGTGTTATAATCAGCTGTTCTCTTCGCTCGGCTGTAATCTAACTCTGGTTATGCAGCACAGATATGTTTGTTTGTGTTGTATCTTTCCCTGACATTTCTCAAGTTTCAAGTTTTATTTATTTTTGTCCGATTTGTCTTATAGCTCGCTCAGATATCCAGTTAGTGGATGTCTCTGCTATCTGTCTTCTTGCTATACCATGTTGCCATAGTAACCCCCACCTCTTGGATTTGTGTTTGTGTGGCGCACTGAGGTCAGTTTGTTTGGATTTTTAAGGTGGCCTTCATTTTATTTGTATATCAAAGACACACATAATGGAAAGACTGTGATTCAAAATTCAGTGTCCTGCTTCAAAGGAGGACAAAAGACTTGAAGGACAAAAGGAAATACTGACATTGTTGTTTTAGGTTAGAAGTCTATACACTGGGGTTATTTCTTCGACTGGATTCAATGAAAACATGGAGAATCTCAGAGGGCTAGACCTCAAACTGGGGTTATTTCAAACGCTCCGCTAACTGGAAGAAGAAAAAAAAACATGATGTCTGGGGAAACAAGGCACCTGAAATGAAAGATTTCTATTTGTTTTTTCTACTTTCAACTAAGGCCTTTGGTTTCCAGCTGCTTTCTTGTAGTAAGCCATGCACAGACAAAACAAATATGGAAAAATTGATCTTATATGTTACTCTGAGAAAGACCGCTAACATGAACACAAGCCAAAATGACGCCGTTATTCATATTTCAAGGGATTTGATTGTATTTCTTGAAATTGGGCTGTGCTTTGCTACCCCACAAACCAGAAGAACCCAAAACTCCTGAACAAAAACATGAAAAGCCTGACCCAGAGCCAGTCACGTTGCCTTTACTTTTTGGGGTACTCAGTGGACAATGACCTACTCCAAATGACCATGAATGTAAAGAGCTCACTCTACAGTAACAAATGTACAACCATTCTCATTTTCAGGCAATCCTACAAACCTGATGTGATTCTAAAAGTTCCCACTAAACGGCTGACAGAGTGTTATTTGATTCCACATATTTACCTGTCATTGTAAGTATAGTTTGGTAGGTACTTGAAGCACATATTAACTGATGTTTACAACAGCCACAGGGCTGAAGTACGTTACCAGCCCAACACAATTCGTGGAAAAACATCATGTTGTCATCCAACAATGCAAGAGTTGGAGGCATTGTGGCAAACCAGCTGTATCCTAAACCACAAGTGACACTATTTATATTTATTTGAAGGATTTTAAACTCCTAAAAACAACCAGTAATGAGCTACATACTGGCATACATTTGAAAATAGATGAAAGACTTATGGGTTGTGTTAGTGTATGTTCTTAAAGAGCCCATATTATGCCCTTTTTGGGGTTCATATATTTAATCTATGTACCTACTAAAGTATGTTCACAATAGCTAAAGTTCTAAAAAAGTGTCTGTTTTCATGTACTGCCACTCCATGCACCAGCTCGCTTCTGACTCTCTCTCTAAGGCTCTCAAGTGCCCACGTTCAGAGTCCCTACGTGTGCCAAGTCTGCTCTGATTGGTCGGCCTGTCGGCTCTGCCGTAATTGGTCAGTTGCTCAGCACGGTTCTCGGAAATGTCCTGCCTCTTTTACCATATTGGGAATGCAGCCACTGGCTCCGTCCAAGGGTAGCATAGACATTAGCTCCTTAGCACTACTGTGCTACCGCAGGCTACGGCATATCGTGGTCGTGCTACAGAAGTTAACGGGCGTGCAACATGAGCTGCAGGGCTTGCCACAACGAGCCAATGGGCTTAGATCAGTGATCTCACACTGACAATGACGTCGGACTGACACATTTTTATCGAGGGGGGCTAGAACCGAGCGTTACATGCGGCTAATGCTACAGCTAACAGGAGGACGTAGGAGAAGTCGCGTTTCCGCGGACTTTGAATTTTTGCACATAGATGTGCCTAAACATGCACAGGACACTTGGAAAACACACTAAAGAGCATATAAAACCAGAAAAAGCATAATATGGGACCTTTAAAATAAATACAACTTTAACTTATTTTTATTTTATTTTGGGGGAACAAAGGGGATAGAATATTGCATTTCTGCAAAAAGGCCCCAATAGTTACAAACTGGACTTTAAATACAATTTTAGGCTTCCACCACTTCAAATCAAAGTCACATTTGTTTGAATCTTTAATTAAATTCATAGATAGAGTACCTCATGGTGTATATTGTACTGTAGCTGACTAACAGGACCAAGATAGGACTAGGATGCTCAAAGATTGCAAATATCTACCCCGCAAGAAGAAAAATGACTTCAGAGACCTCATTTCTGTGGAAGACTAAAAATGGAAAGCAGTACTTGAAAAAGTAAAAAAAAAAAAAAAATACTTTGAACGAAGTCATCTTTGAAACCCTTCCGAGTGTCGAGTCATTTCTGTAAAACATTCCTGAGTAATCCCCTGTCTGCCTGCCTGCATGACACATTTGGACACAGACAGGGACCCTCCTTTCATCATTAACCTTTACTTCCCTTTCAAATTACTGTATAATAGAGTAAGGTAATCTTTGGCTCTGCTTAGAGGGGACCTTCTGCACTGCATTTAGTTCATCTCTTTGCACAGTCTTCTTAAGATAAAAAAAGTAATTTCTAATACATAGACAGATAAGACCCTTTGGAAACACTTTCATTTTCTGCTTTGTGGCATTTTGAACTTGGCTGAATCTTAAATTCACTATCAGGGAGTCTGGAGACTATTATTCCTGTATATTGTCATAGGCACGGTTCTTTTTGAAGAAACATATACCTTTGCTTGTACTCCTTTGTCCTCCTTGGTGTGAAAGTATGACAACAATAATACAGTAACATGTAAACAGAACAGAAGATGAGTCATTCATAGTTGTTTAATATTAGTCCTGCAGTGAGGGGAAGACTACATCTTGCACCTCTTCAGGTTTAAGGATGTGTGGTGACATTCCTCCAGCCCCCCTGCAGCCATAGCGGTTTTCTCAGATCTGCCTCAAAGTGACTCATATGCCCCCTCAGGCCCCCAAAGATACTCCTCTCCCCTAAAACAGGTCTGTCTGTGCCAAACGTCCCAGTAGAGAATTTCTCCAGAGCCCCAGAGCATCACAAGAGTTTTACTTCAGGGGTGTTTTTCTTTTAGGGAAGAGGAAAGGGGCATCACTTTCTTGGCCAAAACACTTGGTGCTCGTACTTCATTTTAAGTGATCCCATGGGCTTTCAATTCTCAAAAAAACAATGCAGTTGGATTTTTTGTGAGGTAAAAACCTGGGAAAATACATCTGATTTCTACCTGTATGTTTTCAAGAATGAATTAATACGAGCTCTTACTTTGGGGTCCTGATGCTTGTTCTTATGTTCATGTTGGCTCTTGTGCTGTTTGAACGCACACTTCAACTAGCTATTTCCAATGTCTTAAATTCTTTTGAATGAATGTGCTCTTTGATTTCATTCACTCTTTACTTTTCCCTTCAGCTCTTTTAGTTCAAGTGCAGACACTCCAGAAGTAAGTAAAGAAATGATATGTGGGTCTTTTCACTCTTTACCAAAGCATTGAGGTTAAGCACAGTTGAGGGAGGGCAGGGTTGTTGTTTATCATCCCAAGAACATGAACCGTGATGTTACAAAGCTTTACTTCCCTTTAGAAGGATTTCATGTCATTTCATGAAGTGCTACCAACAGGTCGAAATGTCCACTTAAAAATAAAACTCAATTTCTGTGAATTTCAGCTGCACTTTGTTGGCACATGTTAGCATTGAAGATAGCTAACAAGCTGAAATACTAAAGCAGTGAAGCTCAACATATCAGCAATAAGACGCATAGAAACAGGGTCTTGATTAATCACTCATTACTTTCGAACACATTTTCATTAATATCTATATTTGTATTTCGGTGAAACAAGCAGCCTGTAGTCAAGAAATGATTAAAACATTTCCTGTGAAGTGCAAACAGATAAACAAGAACCTGAAAACAAGCCTCTTCAGCCAAGGACATTATAAAGGGTGCAATCATCTCCACGGCTTCTAAGCTGTTCTCATTCAAACACAGTGGACAGACAAGTGAGGAACCAAAGAAAACAAATAAATGATCAACAGTAAGTGGCATCGGAGATAATGCATTATCGATCCAGGGATGAATTCAGATAATGAAAAGTAATAAATAGCAGACTTGTTTGTGGAAAAACAACATGATCTCTTCAACAGGATATTACAAATACACAAAATATTTATCTTAAACTCATTGAACTCAAAGAGCATTTCAGAAACATATTAGCAGCATTTTGTGAAAGGTATAGTTTAAAGTTGGTTTAAGAACACATTCCTTTTGGTTTCATATTTTCTTTGACTCATAATCTCCTCTGTGTTGGATTGGTGCATGAGTTGTGTCTCTGATGAGAACCACAAAAGAGACCATGATCTCACCCTCCATATGTTTAGTAAAAAGAGTTAAAGCATTGTGCAGTTGCTTGACTGATGACAGATGCCATCAGTGGTGATTGCTGTCAATGCTTTACAACATAAACACAGGCAGGCATTTATTCTCAGAGAGGATGATCCTGTGTTTGAAATCAAGATGTGGACTTTTCTATGAAGCAGTATGTAATATAAGCTGAAACTTAATATGGAAAATATCTTAACGTGGGCTGTCAGCGTTAACACGTTAATCACGTGAGAAAAGGGCTGGAATTGAGACTGAAGTTAAAAAAACATCTGCTCTGTCAGGAAAGGTAACCCATACACCAAATGAGTAAATTATATTTGCTGTTCCATCTGTTGTTAATATGCTGGTGAACATTACATCCTTAAACTTAATGGGGTTTGCTTGTACTTGTAGATACAATTACCAAGAAGAGTGTTGATAGACAGGCTTTAAGCTTGTAAAAAAACTGAAACCTGGCATTCAATTCATTCTAAGGCTGTAGTTATTTTATTAGAACAGGGATTACTTGTATACAGATTAATCCTTTTTTACTCCATCTCACAGGATGGAGTTCCATAGCACATAAACTGTGGAACAGCCTCCCTCATCCCATCAGGTCTGCACCCTCTGTTGACTCTTTTAAGTCCCATCTCAAAACATATATTTTTATATTTTAGCATTTGAGTCTTCTGGTCCTGAATAGACCATTTCTTTCAGGTTCCTTTGTTGCTTTCTTTATTTTGTTGCTTTGTTTATATATTCTTTCTTTATATATGTATGTATACATATATATATTTCTCTCTTTCTTGTGGACGTTGTGATCTCAAGTTGTTTTTTCTTTTTTAATGTATTGTACAGCACTTTGGTCAGCTGTCGCTGTTTTTAAATGTGTTTTATAAATAAATATGACTTGACTTGACATACATTTTCTCAGGCAGTTTAGTGTGTCATATCTATGATATGTTAACATTTTAAGAGTCATTTCAAACAAGTGCAGTGTTTGATTATTAGTTGTATGTTTGTCTGATAATCTCTATTTAGAGATTCTGCATAAACATGCATAAACTAATTTGGTATTATAGAAGTGTTTTGATTTCCATTCGTTGTACTTGAAGTGCCGTCCACTAGCCTTTCAGCAAGCATGGCCTGTAAACAGAAAAACGATCCAAGAGCAGGGCGAAAACGGGCAGAAAACACTGGTTGTGATGTAATCCGCTGGTAGTGCTTTGCTGGCTTTTCCAAGGTACGAGCTGAAAACCAAAGGCCCCCAGAGCATGAAACAAGCTGCCAGTGAATATCAGACTTACAGAGTCAGTCCCTTGTTTTACTCCTCTTCTCAAGACATACCTTTAAAAATAAGCTTTTACTCTTTGATTTTACTTTTTCATTTTAATGCTATTACCCTGTTTTGTTTTTATTGCCTGTTTGCTTTTTAGCCTATTTGCTTTAAATTGTTTGTTGTGAAGCACTTTGCTAACTGTATTGGAAAATGCTGTCCAAATAAAGTATGGAAGTCTTTACTAGAAGTCATTTCTTGCTAACCACTGGCTACACTAGAAGCTCTGAAAAGTCGCTTCCAAATACAATATTGTCATCAGACGATGGGCCACTGGATGTCAAGATTTTTTTGTGGTTATGTTTGTCATCATGGTTACGAATCATTTTTAATTTTAATTTATACTTTATTGATCCCGTGAGGGGAAATTTGTTTTTACACTCTGTCTAGTTAACATGCTACACAAACATAGGCCGAAATACACACACATGCACAAACAGGATCATATGGACATGCACTAATGGAGAGAGGTCTCAGAGTGAGGGGGCTGCCCACAGCGGGCGCTCCTGAACTGGTGGGGGGGGGTTAGGTGCCTTGCTCAAGGGCACCTCGGCAGTGCTCAGGAGGTGGACTGGCACCTCTCCAGCTATCAGATGAATTTCCAGACTTGGTCCGTGCCGGGACTTGAACCGGTGACCCTCCGATTCCCAACCCAAGTCCCTACAGACTGAGCTACTGCCGCCCACATTTACATACATAGGATCTTTTTCATCATTGTAATGGTCAAAATAATAGCCACATATAAATATAAAGTGATCAGAGTTTGGGTATTTTTAAGACATTGAGCCAGGAGTAGTGGTCTGGGTTTCCAAAAAGATCATGGTGGGTTAAATTAGTGACCTAAAATGTAATTTTGATAACAAATAAACATGACAATATAGAAATGCAGGTTAATAGATCAACATTTATATTTCGTTTCTCACAGGATTGAAACAGTCCTCTGCTTGGTGTTTGATTGACACATCCATACCACCCGGACTTTCCTTCTCTATATAGTATAACAACACCTGTCAGTTTTTTATGTAGAGTATTCCAGCACACAATAGAATGTTATTTTAGAGCTGAAATGACAAGTGAAAATTAAACATGTGATTACACCTGAAATGACTGAAGACAATGCCTTGTTATCTATATGCCTATTGGAAAGACCAGGCTGCATCTTTTGAATGTGGGATGGTGATTTGTGCATACATTAAATAGAAAATAAAAAAAAAAACATCATTGGTAACCCTCAAGTCCCAGACATCTTTACACTCACATGCAGTTTGTTTTTGACACGCGGTGTGTATGGAAGGTGTTGCTCTCATTCAGCTGTTTGTAGTATGAACTAAAGAGAATTAACTTTTGACTTGTCTCATTACAGCGTGCTCTATTTTTCTCTCCATCCAACTTTTTCTAACAGATTTCAGAGAAACTGTAGAACTTCTGCAGAAAACTGTGCCAACGTCTGTTTGTTTGAATAATGAACATGACCTGATAAGTTTGAAAAAGATGCTTTAGTTTAAGAAGCTTCACCCTCAGGGTAACAGAATAGAATACTTCTGAAATGAGTTACTGTTAAACAACGGGGAATAAATGTGAAGTTTTTTTTGTGTTAGAGCTGTTGAAAGAAAATAAGAACTGAATAAACTAAAAAGACAAACACTTCACTCCATGGTATATGCTTTGTGTGCACATATTTTTGGACCCGCAGTCTCATGGTGAAATAGAGGCCATTAGGAACATTACAAATGTTATATGTAAGCAATGTTTACTCAGGTGTTAATTCACCTACTTAACTGCACAGTATGCTCATTCAGTCACTAATCACTCTCCAGTCACACATGGAGCCTGAAACAGCTCCCTGCTGCCGTATAACCCCCCTAAACAACATGCTGGGGAGTCATCCAGCCAGCGACCCACTCCCACAGAGCAGGAAGAAAAAAACCCTGCAACCAACATGTGCAACCTGCTCCCAAAACATAATTTAGCAAGACAACTGCAGATGCTCATCATGCAGATGCTCATCATGCAGGAAGCCAATGGAGTTGTCTGTTTCTTGCAGGAATTAGCAGCTGAGGGTACAACTCCCCTGATAGGATTGCCAATTGATGTAACTAAAACCTATTGATGTGTATCAATAACAATATATCTTGCTCTTAATAGGTCAAAGAAATGTCATTAGACAGCTCTAAACAAACTAACACTTAACTAAACTGGTACTGGTAGTTTTGAGGCATTTACCTTTTTTTTGCAAATGGCTATGAAGTTATATTCAGTAGAATGAGCTATTTAAGAAATACAAGCCGGTATGAGGACTCTAAGAGAGGGCTTAATCCACTTAATAAACACATACATGAACATATATCTCATTTAAATAATAAAAAACACCAAGGAGGTTGGAGTAGTAGAAAGGACATCTCTGATGGGTGCATGATCGACAGATAAGCAATGATAAATCTGATATTTGTGTTGTACCCTAGAATTGGGAATTGGACAAGTGTGAAAGTAACAATGTTCACAATAAGACACAGCCTTTTTGCAAAAGGATGCTACACAGTGGTTTATTGTTCATAAACCTTTGTTTAAAAAAAAACAAAAAACGAAATGGGGCTTTGCCTCTAGCATATTGCAAAACAAATCAATGAAAGAGTCAGGAAACTACTGTTGGAAACAGCTTGCACTACAGTGATCATCAGCATGATGTAGTTGCAAATTAAAGGCTGGGTCCAAGATACAGCAAAAATATATAATGCTTTACTGTTACCAATACAAAGCTACTATAACAGTCACATTAGCTGTTACTGTATATATACTAAACCCATCTTTTAGTAGAGCTTCAAAGTCTCCCTTATAAAAAAGGAAAGTGATGTACCCAGACTGCTCTGAATGGTTAGAGAAAGGTTCAGTAAGGATGTTTTTTTGTTTTTTACTTGTCTTCTAGAAGTACGAGAAACAGCCAAACAATACTGCACCTCTGAAAGATCAGAATAGTTGGTGGCTTTTACCCATGTGGTCACATAATTATCTTCTGCTCCTTGTCACCTGTTGTGCAGGTGGTGGTGCTTATTTCTTTGTAAAGTCGACAATACACTGACAGATTCATATACTTTAATTAGATCTGTCTTCTGCAAAGAACGTCCACCTCTGCATCATACATTTTGTTCTACAACATATTACTGTCACTTCCAGATGAGAGGAGAGAAAATCTCAAACAAAGCTGCAACTTCTTGTTAAGACTCAACAGCAACATTACATTGTGCATTAAACTGGTTTTGCATTCAACGTATTATAAGTAACCTCGGAGGACTTGACTCATTTCCAAATCACAGTCCTTGATATTCAAATCAAATCAAATAAAAACAACTTATCCTGTTTTAGGTCAGCAATGATGCAAGCCTTTGAAATATGTTATTACTAATTCATTGAAAGGCCTGGATTTAACCAAATACAGCTGATCATTTAGACTTTAGAGCTATTTGATATCTTTCTTTGAAAATATTCGAAAATCTGTTGAAACTTGGAGGGGTTTCTTTTTGTTTGTTTGTTTTGTTTTAGTTTTTTTGGGGGGGGGGTCTACGACTCCTCCACCGACGATATTAATCTGCAGCCTTTGTGACGTCTGAAACCTGGCAGCAAGTTGGCTGCTGCAACAGATATTTAAGTCAAGCGCTCTTATAACTCAGAGCCCGGACAAAAACTACAAAGTGAAACAGTTTAAAGGTTGACTTTGTTTCATTTTAAAGTGCTCTGACTAAATCTCTCGTTCTAGTCATGTGTGTTTTAACTAGAGAGCACAAATGAAGGATGGAAAGAATCAGTCAGTCAAGATGGTCTTTTTTTCCTTTTACTCTGTGGACTTTCTCTACATTCCCTGCAGACTGTGTCTGTCTAAATGTAGAGCTTCTCACATGATTAAATGTGTCAGGTAGTAGTTGGTCTTCACATCAGCTCGGTGATGGCAGCTGCCTGGAGGCTTCCGATGGATGTAGTTTCCTGACAGCTGCTCGACTTGATCTCTGATCCCTTTTTTTTTTTTTTTGCAGGCATGAGCAAAACATTAGCTGTTACACGTTATGATTAAAGCTTTCTATCTCTAGCAGGCCCAGGTGTGGTATTCACAGTGTAGAGGGGTTTTCCTGCTAAAGATTCAGAGTGGAGATTTAAGGCCCATCGACCTGCTAACATGTCTGTGTGTTTGTGTGGTGCTGGGCATTAGTGTACAGCAGTGGGAATGACAAAAGGGAAAATAAATTGCCCGCTGTAAAAAAAAACAAAGACCTGAAAGACCCTGAAATGCTCCATAAAGCTAAAAGGATTCAGAGTAAGGTGATCATTATCAGGGATCATCCAATTGAGGACACTTTTCCAGTCTCTACAGGAAGTTGCAATGTTTTTTTTGGGGTTTTTTTAATTGATGAGAGCAACTGAAACAAATGCTCCAATAAAGCCATATTGGCTGAGCGAGCTGTTTTGTGATCTCACTTCTGGTCAATTTCTTTAGTCAGATTAACAAATCAAATGGCAGCAGTCACAGAAAGAAGATTCAGAGCAGTCTCCAGGCCTCTAGGAGGAGCAATGAACAGCTTGATTTTCATCTTGAGAAAGAGAGAGATCAGGCAATGAACTTGATTCATTGTAACAGACAATTGGAAACGGCTGGACTGGAGGGGATTTCTGAGGGCTAGTCTCTAATAACTTTAACTTAATAACTTTAACTTAATTAAAAAAAATATAGCTTGCACAATGTTCCTGATTAAAAAAAAAATCTAATTTTATTGTCAAATTATTTTTTGAATGGACCAAAGCTT
Source organism: Labrus mixtus (assembly GCF_963584025.1). NCBI lineage: Eukaryota > Metazoa > Chordata > Actinopteri > Labriformes > Labridae > Labrus > Labrus mixtus. The sequence continues at coordinate 11,900,506 of NC_083618.1, read as the reverse complement.
TGTTAAAGTAACTGTGAAAATGTAGATGCTGCATGTCAGCTAGCAGTTCAGTCTTTTGATTCCCAGAAGAGATTATTCGTTATAGACAAACTGACATTTGATTGGGATTTTTTTCTCTTTCTATTTCCAGCAAGTCCTTTAAAAACATCTGCAAATTTGCCCTTGTCAGCCGCTGTACGATGAAGTTGAGAAGACGTATATGTAAGCCTTTGAGGCTAAATCAAGCCATGGATTATCCAAAACTCCCTCTTATTACATCCAAAATGTTGGTATTTTGCCCGCATTGTACAGAAATCTGTCTGTACGAGAGTTTAAAGCACTGGTGAGACTGTAAATGAGGGTGTATGTTTACAACAGAAACATTTTGCATTCATTTCACATTTTATCTTTGTTTTCCTTTAAAGTCATCAACATATTCTAAGGGTTTATTTAGTACTTAATTGTGATTGTTTGACTCCTTGTGGTTTTAACTGCTCTCACCTTCGTTTTTTGTGATGAATGTGTTTTTCAATTGTCACAGGTAGTAACATGGCGAGAAAAATGTTATGATTTACCAAACAAAAACTAAGTATTACAAGTACAGCAAAAAAAAAAAAGGAAAGTAAAAGTTCTCACAGCTCCTTGTTTCATCCATCGATGTATCCAGTACCTGGAGCTCAGAGTAACAAGATTTATAATTAACATGAAGCTTTTTGAACACTTTGATGTTGAAGATGATCAGAAAAACGTAATTTTGCAACCAAACACGCTCCGTTGGTTTTACCCTTTTCATAAATAGATGCGTTTCACGTTTCTCATTAAAGCCAGCAAACATGTTGACGCCTGTGTTGAATTCCTTAGTTGGTCCAGTAGAAATTCTCCAAAGATCTGGGAGTCTTTTTATTGAGCCACTAGAGAAGTGTTTGTGATTATTAAAAGCGTTCTACTCTATGGGTAAAACATAGGCTGATTAGTGTACGTACAGATCCGCGGTCACTGTCCCCAGGTGGAGTCAGTCGATAGGAACTGTCACAGGCTGATTTAATTTCCATATAGGCTGGTACAAAGGGACTCTGGGAAAAGACTGCACCCCGCTCTCTCTCTCTTCATTACACTCCCAGTGCACATTCCCTTCATTTCTACAGACAATCCATCTGCCGCTCTAAACCCTGTTTTGTCAAGAGTTGTTAGCTGCTTGGCCCCAGGGATGAGCACCGCAGGCTATTATTAATCTTGTTTGTTTCGTGTTTCTCTGTCTCTGTGCAATAGCAGGATTGAATGCCCAGTGGACTCTCTCTGCCACCGACATAATCAGTGATGTAAGTGAGTGCAGATTATTATTGAGTCCTGTGAAGGAGGGCCACCTCTTAGGTCTACAAGTGTCACCTTGTGAATGATTTGATATTTTGTACAGAAGTAGTCCCTCATTCATGGCATTGAATTTTTACAAAATGAAGATCAATTCTGGCAACAGGCTTATGGACTTTAGCACCATGGGACAGGCTTCATTGTTGTCTTACAGTTTTACACATACACCTAAATGAAGCTAATTTTTTCTCTTGTTTACATCTCTGCTTTGTAAATTTACTACTATGGGAATACTGCTGCAAATGGAATTTGTAGCCATTAATTAAACACCTTCAGCAAGTGTGATTTTCAGTAAAGCTGACCAGTTGTTATTGCTGTGAAGCCATTGGGTGGGAAGAGCTGATAGAGTCAGATCCCTGATAATCACGATCTTGTCAGAGAAGGACGGGGCAAAGGAGAAGGACACTGCTGATTCTGGCTGAAGCCGCTTTAATCCAGCCAGAGGCACCAAGGATCTCTGAGCACTCATAATCAATACGTGTACACCCATGTTTCTCATGTAAGTGAGATCTGATCTGGAATCAATCCCACTTTGGTGACTCTGATGCCTTGCTGACCTCATCTTTTATCCATTACATTAGCATCAATGAAAAATCAGCTGCATCCCCTCATGCTGCCTGACATTCTGCAGAAGAAGAAAAAAAAAAGATAAAACTTGCACCATGGTTGTTTTTACTTCAAACTAACTACCTAGTAATTCACTGAACTCAAAAATCTGTTTTCACTGAAACTGAGTTTCTGGAAGAAAAAACTAGACATTAAACAAAAGAAATCTATTTAAGAATAAAGTTTGAGGGCAAATAAATGATTTCACTTTTCAATGTGCACAGATTGTTTGAGAAAAAAACAACTACTGAATACAATATGAGGATGCTGATGCAACAACAAATGAAAACATCTATAATCTTACATTTATTGTTCCTAACCATCTTATGACTTTTGTGATCTCTGACTTTACTAAGTGCCACCAAGAGGTTGACATTGTTTTTTTTTACAGGTCCTGACACATTTTGGAAGAGCTTGGTTTATTGCTGGGTGGAAAGATCATTGATTTATCTTAAGACAATAGCAGCCATTGTTAATTTTTGGACTGAAATGAGACCATAACTCCAGTATCCTGGATAACTGTCCTGTTTATCCATTCATCCACGCAGCCCTGCTTCCTTCATAAAAATGTATGCTCTCTGTACTACAAAAGCAAGCAACAAACAACACACAAAATAGTTAAAGAATTGAAACAAATGTGCATGAATTTGACAAATGCCATCTAGCAACCACCCAAACAAAGGTGGTGACTTTACTACTACTTGACCGGCTTAATGTTTCTATGCTAACACCATTGCTGTTGTTGGAAGCATGTTAGCAAGGTAACGTTAGCATTTAGCTTAAAGTACTGCTTAAAGCAACACAGATCAGATAGCATGTTTGTTTACTCTGGGTTGTTTTGAGATAAAACTTACAGATAGTTTGTAGCTATTCTATTGAAAAGTAAAAATAAAGAGTTACAGCACAGTAGTTGCTATATTCCATCATACCTAATAATTGTATCATAGTTCTTATTTGCCAGGTACC